>NW_028227259.1:28255216-28370216 GCF_978045245.1 Mus caroli
AAATTGTCATCCAATTTTCTTAAACTCCATTTTTCTGTTGAAACAACTCACCTTCCAACAGGAAAGACCATGTTCTCTACTACAGCTCTTGAGTATCTTAATAGTAAGTACCATGACAACCCTAGCTGATGGTTCCAACATGTGTCACTACTGTATTTGGTTCTGTCAATCACATCACTTTATAATAGTGGTTTAGTCTTAGATTTTTCCAAACCTAGTTTGTTTGTTTTTTTGTTTGTTTGTTTGTTTGTTTAATATTTCTTAAATGCTTCAACCTCCCTTCTAGCCCATCAACCAGAGGTAGGGGTGAAAGAAGGTTGATAGGAAAAGGGGGTTATGGACCTGTTTAGAAGAATTTCCTTGGAGAAATTTCACTCATCATTGGCAGGGTCCAGCAGTCCAGTTCAATAGCAAACACCAAACATGAATCAGTAGTGGTGGCTCAATCCAACAGAAACAGTGAGATTCCTCCAAATCTGCACAAGTCAGCAAAAGTTGCCAATATTAATCAGAAGACCACAAGAAGTTTTTTGGCACATTTCTTTTTACAAAGTGAAGACAAAGACTAGCAAAGACCAGCAAATAAGTGAAACCAGATAAGCATTACATGTCCTAGCAAGGCAAGAGCCTCCTCTCACTGTTTGTGGGGTTATATTTATATTATTTCTAAACATCACACATTCTCTCGTGTCTGTTTTCAACAAAACATTGCATGCCCTCTCACAAGACAGCTTCCAGAAGAACATCATGTGACACAACTGAGTTCTTTAAAAAACAAAAACAAAAAACAAACAAAAACACAGAAATGTTTACTTCACTGTATGCACTTTTTCTTTTGTGTGCCTTGTAATTTTGTTGAAATCTACAGATCATATGGAGCTAGCAGGGAATGAGCAGAGTGTTTGTGCCTTGGCTTTTGTTGGCTGGGCTTTTAGTATATGTGTCAGGAAGTTCTGTTATACCAATCAGAATGTAGTTGGAGTGAATGTTATTATGGTTACTCTAAGAGTATGGCAGACTACAAACGTTTAATGACTACTTATGATTATGGATGGGGTGGGGAAACAAGATGCTATTCTACTCAACTTTCAATCTTTTTTTTTTTTTTTTTTCTCATGGCCACCTCGTAAGAGTTTCTCTCCTGGCCCAGCTTTTCATGTTGCCTAACAACAATTAGGCTGAGGTAGAAGGGTCTCTGCTGCTCTGACTCAACTGGAATCATGGACATGAGTGTGGCTCTAGATCTTGGGAGGGGTCTTCTCAGGCACCCTGCCCTCCTCCCCGTGGCAGAAAACCATTAATGTCCTGACGCCTCTATTTCAGAAGAGGCCTCCTTACTATTCCCTTCTTTCAAACCCAGGGGTTTCTCACTGGTATTATGAGGGTGACAAGGTTTGGCATCTTCCCCTTTGAGGTTTATCACCTGATATACATGGAATATGGGCAATGAGGACCCAGAAAGCTACAAGTCTTTACCAAAGCCCCATCTTTCCCAGATCTACATGGTAAGGAAGGTTTTCCCATGATTTTTCTGTTTCTTGGCTTTCTTTTTTTTTGATTTTTAATATTTTTATTACATATTTTCCTCAATTACATTTCCAATGCTATCCCAAAAGTCCCCCATAGCACCCCCCACTTCCCTACCCACCCATTCCCATGCTTTTGGCCCTGGCATTCCCCTATATTGGGGCATATAAAGTTTGCAAGTCCAATGGGCCTCTCTTTCCATTGATGGCCGACTAGGCCATCTTTCGATACATATGCAGCTAGAGACAAGAGCTCCGGGGTTCTGGTTAGTACATCATGTTGTTCCAACAATAGGGTTGCAGATCCCTTTAGCTCCTTGGGTACTTTCTCTAGCTTCTCCATTGGGAGCCCTGTGATACATCCAATAGCTGACTGTGAACATCCACTCCTGTGTTTGCTAGGCCCCGGCATCGTCTCACAAGAGACAGTTATATTTGGGTCCTTTCAGCAAAATCTTGCTAGTGTATGCAATGGTGTCAGCGTTTAGAAGCTGCTTATGGGATGGATCCCTGGATACGGCAGTCTCTAAATGGTCCATCCTTTCATCACAGCTACGAACTTTGTCTCTGTAACTCCTTCCCTGGGTGTTATGTTCCCAATTCTAAGAAGGTGCACAGTGTCCACACTTTGGTCTTCATTCTTCTTGAGTTTCATGCGTTTAGCAAATTGTATCTTATATCTTGGGTATCCTAAGTTTTGGGCTAATATCCACTTATCAGTGAATACATATTGTTTGAGTTCTTTTGTGATTGTGTTACTTCACTCAAGATGATGCCCTCCAGGTCCATCCATTTGGCTAGGAATTTCATAAATTCATTCTTTTTAATAGCTGAGTAGTACTCCATTGTGTAAATGTACCATAATTTCTGTATCCATTCCTCTGTTGAGGGACATCTGGGTTCTTTCCAGCTTCTGGCTATTATAAATAGGGCTGCTATGAACATAGTGGAGCATGTGTCCTTTTTACCGGTTGGGACATCTTCTGGATCTATGCCCAGGAGAGGTATTGCTGGATCCTCCGGTAGTACTATGTCCAATTTTCTGAGGAACCGCCAGACTGATTTCCAGAGTGGTTGTACAAGCTTGCAATCCCACCAACAATGGAGGAGTGTTCCTCTTTCTCCACATCCTCGCCAGCATCTGCTATCAACTGAATTTTTGATCTTAGCCATTCTGACTGGTGTGAGGTGGAATCTCAGGGTTGTTTTGATTTGCATTTCCCTGATGATTGAGGATGTTGAACATTTTTTCAGGTGTTTCTCTGCCATTCGGTATTCCTCAGGTGAGAATTCTTTGTTCAGTTCTGAGCCCCATTTTTTAATGGGGTTATTTGACTTTCTGGAGTCCACCTTCTTGAGTTCTTTATATATATTGGATATTAGTCCCTTATCTGATTTAGGATAGGTGAAGATCCTTTCCCAATCTGTTGGTGGTTTTTTTGTCTTATTGATGGTGTCTTTAGCCTTGCAGAAGCTTTGTAGTTTCATGAGGTCCCACTTGTCAATTCTCGATCTTACAGCACAAGCCATTACTGTTCTATTCAGGAATTTTTCCCCTGTGCCCATATCTTCAAGGCTTTTCCCCACTTTCTCCTCTATAAGTTTCAGCGTCTCTGGTTTTATGTGAAGTTCCTTGATCCACTTAGACTTGACCTTAGTACAAGGAGATAGGAATGGATCGATTCGCATTCTTCTACATGTTAACAACCAGTTGTGCCATTTCTTGGCTTTCTTAAGAGCACCCTTACAAGGGCTACAGAGCACAGTCCTTTGGAGAATAAGACTATGTTACTCCAGAGGACTTGAGGATCTCATCATAGTCCACATCATGCTTGAATACCTTTCAAGAAATTGTGTCTCCTATGTGGTAGCTTCTGCCCATAAGGAATGAGAGCTCTTGTCTTGCCACTCTTTAGAAAATAGTCCTAGCTTTCCTGGGGTGTCCAGTGAGTTAATGGCCTATGACTTTAGCTTTCTAAAGAACTAAAGTGGCATAGTTGATCAGTTGATTGTTATTGCTGTAAAGGTGGCTTTGTACATCCTTTGGAAAGCTGGGAAACAATGCATCAAAGACCATGACTGAAGGAACAATCTTTAGTGGAACTTACAGCAGAGACTGAGATGAGTGGCACAGAGAGCTAACTGGTGGGATGTACATATGCACTAGAAAACTAAAGCCCGGAAAGATTTAAGGCACTGTTGCATATAGTGGGAGAGAACGAAGCTGTCCTATATAATAAAATAAGATGATACAAAATGAATTGGCACATAATAGAACGGTATAATCATATATAGGGGAAGCAGAGTGACATTGGAGGGCATTGATTGTTACACACACAGAATAGAAGCTGATTAGAAACATTTTTAAATAACCACACTGCAGTCAGCTCTGCTACATGATGCTCATCATAAAACACAAAATAGCTTCAACATGTGTATTGAGGACCATTTTGAGTACAGTAGGAATGTTTCATGTGCTCATGCTGAGTTTTTTTCAGTCAGCAGTACTGTGGCTTGTGACTCCTTGGGTTAGCTAAGACCATAAGAAAACACAGACATTTATATTACTATTCATAACAGTAGCAAAATTACAGTTATGAATTAGCAACAAAAATGAATATAAATCCATAAGGTTGGAGGTTACCACAAGAGGAAGTGTATTGGCCTTCTGATTTCCACCTGTGCTGGGAGCAGAGCCTGGGCTCTGGACACAAACCCACACAGCCCACACCCCAGTTCCAACTTGACTCCTCAGATATTCTGACACATCCAGGATCACAGGTGAGACCCCAGACCCTGCCCCAATACCTGGCATAACTGGGACTCCAATAATCCTAGGAAGCAGATACCCCACCCAACCAAAGACCCACATGCCTTCCAGTTTCCATCTGAGCTGGGAGCAGAACATTGGCTCTGGATCCAAACATACACAGCCCTCACCCCAGTTGTAGATAGACTCCCCAGGTATCCTGGCATATCCAGGATCACATGATCACAAGCTCACATGAAGACTAAACGCAGGGCAATAACATAAGCAATAGAAACCAACTTGGCTTGGCAACATCAGAACCCAGTTCTCCCACAACAGCAAGTCCTAGATACCCCAATACATCTATAAAGCAAGATTGACATCTAAATTCTCATATCATAAAAATGATAGAAGACTTTAAGAAGGACATAAATATATCCCATAGAAAAACACAGGAGAACACAAGTAAACAAGTAGAAGGCTTTAAAGAGGAAACACATAAAAATCCCTTAAAGAAATACAGGAAAACACAATCAAATAGGTAAAGAAATTAAACAAAACTCTCCAGGATCTAAAAATGGAAAGAGAAACATTAAAGAAAACACAAAGGGAGACAGCCCTGGAGATGGAAAACCTAGGAAATAGAACAGGAGTCACAGATGCAAGCATCACTAACAATACAAGAGATAGAAGAGAGAATCTCAGTGGTAGAAGACACCATAGAAGATATCGACACAACAGTCAAGGAAAAAACAAAAAGCAAAAACATTCTATCTCAAAACATTCAAGAAATCCAGGATACAGTGAAAAGACTGAGCCTGAGAATAATGGGTATAGAAGAGAGTGAAGATTCCCAACTCAAATGACTAGCATCTTCAACAAAATTATAGAAGAAAACTTCCCTAGCCTAAAGAAAGAAATGCCCATAAACATACAAGAAGCCTATAGAAAACAAAACAGATGGGACTAGAAAAGAAATCCCTCTCATCACATAATAATTAAAACACCAAATGCACAGAATAAACAAAGAATATTGAAGGCAAAAAGGTCAAGTAAAATATAAAGGCAAAGGCAGACCTATCCAAATTACACCAGAATTCTCACCAGAGACTATAAAAGCCAGAAGATCCTGGCCAGGTGTGAGACAGACCGTAAGAGAACAAAAATGTCAGCCCAATTTTATCTAAGGTCCCTCCCTTTGAGTCCTGAAATCTCTCACCTCCCAGGTCTCTGGTAGAGGTGCACATAACTCTTGAGAGACTTGAGTCCCCAGGGAGTGGGGAGGAATGGTGGGGAGGGTGTGTTGGGGAGGGGACATCATCTTAGGAAAGAGGTATGAGATGAGGAACAGCCAGATGGTCAACAGGGAAGGGGATAATGACTGGACTGTAACACATGATTAAAGAATAATAATAAATAAATAAAGGAAAAGGAAAAAAATGCCAGCCCAGGCTACTATACCCAGCAAAACTCTCAATTACCATAGATGGAGAAACCAAGGTATTCCAAGACTAAACCAAATTTAAACAATATCTTTCCACTAATCCAACCCTACAGAGGATAATAGAAGGATAAGTCCAACACAGGAGGAAGACTTCACCCAAGAAAAAGTAATAAATTAATCTTTTCACAACAAACCCAAAAGAAGAGAAACACACAAATATAACTCCATATCTACCAACAAAAATAATAGGAACCATAAATCATTGGCCCTAATATCTCTCATCATCAATGGACTCAATTCCCTAATAAAAGATATAGGCTAACAGACTGGATATGCAAACAGGATCCAGCATTTTGCTGCATACAGGAAACATACTTCAGTGACAAAGACAGACATCACCTCAAAGTAAAAGGCTGGGAAAAAGTTTTCCAGGCAAATATCCCCCAAGAAACAAGCCGGAGTAGTAGTCATTTTAATATCCAATAAAATAGACTTTCAACCAAAATTTATCAAAAAAAAAAATGGAGAAGGACACTACATAGTCATCAAAGGAAAAAATCCACCAAGACGAACTCTTAATTCTGAACATCTATGCTCTAAATGCAAGGGAACCCACATTTGTAAAAGAAACGATACTGAAGCTCAAAGCACACATTGAACCTCACACAATAGTAGTAGTCAGGGCAGGAACTCAAGCAGGACAGGAACCTGGAGTCAGGAGTTGATACAGAGAACATGAAGGGGTGCTGCTTTTTGTTCAGCCTGCATTCTAATAGAACCCAGGACCACCAGCTCAGGGACATCACCACCCACCATGAACTGGGTCCAACTCATCTATCAATAACTGAGAAAATAAATGAGTTACAGCTGGGTCTTATTGAGGAATTTCCTCAACCGAGGTTCCTTCTTCTCTGATGACTCTAATGTGTGTCAAGTTGACACAAACCCAGCCAGTACAGTATGTGTGTGTGTGGTGTGTCACAAGTATATCATATATGAACACTAATATGTGCCAGTGCATACACCTATGCACCTATGCACATGGGAGAAGGCCAGAGGAGGGCAGCATGTGTCTTCCTCATCACTTTCTGTCTTATTCCTTTCAGGAAGTGTCTCTCCATGAATTGTGCTTTGGGGTTAGGCTGGCAGCCAGCAAGCTCCAGCTACTGTATTGTCTCTGTCTCTGTCTCTGCCTTGTTATCTGGATGCTAGGATCTGAACTACATGTGTGAGCTGCAAGTGTTTGCCCACTGGGCCATCTGCTCAGGCCAGAGAAGAGTTTGAATATTTCCTTTTTCTTCACATTCTCTAGAGAAAGAGAGCATGGGTCCACTCTCAAGTCCTGCAGTGAAGGGAAGGAACAGGGGTAGAAACAGGAGAACCCACAGGGACAAACCATCACCCAGTCTATGAGTAATGTTGGAAACATCAAATAGGATGTCACTAACATTTCTCAAATAAAATCTATTTCCCTCTTTCAAAATTCTCCCTCAGCCCTTGGTTCTATGAAGGTTCTATGTCCCAGTATAGGGGAATGCCAGGACCAGGAGTGGGAATGGGTGGGTTGGGGAGCAGGGGGAGGGGGGAGGGGACAGGGGATTTTCAGAGAGAAAACTAGGAAAGGGAATAACATTTGAAATGTAAATAAGAAAATATCTACTATAAAATTCTCCCTTGGGCACATAACTTTTAAATATGAATATGGAGCACGAGGCTCCTAGTTCCTCCTGGAATGCTCTCTATTCAACATCACAACCTCTCTCTCTCTCTTTCACTCATGACCAAAGGCTCATGTCCTAAGGGACAGAAGCCTGTTGTCACCTGGACCCATGGACACATTCTGCAGTTCCCATCAGTCAGCACCACTGCCATCCCCAGGTGTCTGATTCCCTCCCCTTGGGTTATTGTGTTTGAATTTCAAGTATACTCTCGGTTAAAGAACTAGGCTTCTTTTTCAAAGGCTAAGTCAATACAGCTTGAGGAGAGCTACGGATTGAATGTTGCTCAGCCAGATGAGGATGAGCACAGTAAGGAGATGAAAGATGCACCAAGACACAGGAGCCCCATTTTGCTAATTACACCCTTTCTGCAAAGTGCCCTGTAACTAAAATTCTCCTTAATTATTTCTTACCAATGACCATTAAAAGATACTCTTTTCTCATAGCTCACAATGAAAGCAATATCCTGAAGCTTAGGGATTTTGTTTTTGTTTTTCCTTTCTAAAACGCTTGGGTTCTCTTCCATATTCAATGGAGTCTTCCAAGAGCAGCGATGAAGGCATCCTTCATTAGCAGACCCAGCTGGGGGACCAACAGACAGACCCATCTGCAGGCAGCTGTTCCAGGGTGTCTGGCCAAGACTGTCTCCCAAGCCTGTTCCCACTGGTTTGCAGGTAGGTCCCAGATGCCGGCCCAGGCTGTGGAAAGTGCAAGAGCCTCCAGCATCCTAAAACCTCTCACAAGCCCTGAGAGGCACCATGTCCCACTGTCAGCCCAAAGCTCCCTAACCCTTGGAGCTTGCCTATGCTCCACTATCCAGCACAGGCTCAGGAACAACTGCTGAGAATGAAGCCCAGGCCACTGGGAGCCAATGGAGGTGCCATGATTTGTCCCTTCTGTGAGGCTCACAAGTGACTCCTGTGTGGCCCTTGAACTGGCACTGGCCCATGGGATGCAGCATAGGATGGTGAGCTCAGTTCATGTCTCTCCCATTGCCTCCATGGTATAGAGGGAGAGTAGAAGAGGAAAGCTAGTCCTTATCCAATAGTGGGGGTGGGTAGAGATCATATCTATTTCCTGATCACCTGGAGATGGGGCCTTGGAGTAATTCTAGTATTCATGGCTGATGGCTTTTCAGACAATCCACTGGAACTGTAGTGCTTGGGGTGGGGGGGGGGGATCATAAGTGTGTGTGCATGCCTGCGTAAGTGTAAGTATGCATTCTCTCTCTCTCTCTCTCTCTCTCTCTCTCTCTCTCTCTCTCTCTCTCTCTCTCTCTAGAACATTGCATTAGTGAGTTGTCTTTGCTCAAAAAAGGAGGAGGGAGAGGAGGAGGGGCAGAGGAGGAAGAGGAGGAGGAGGACAGTGAGATGCCTCAGTGTTTGTGGCAAAGCCTGGTGACCTGAATTCTATCCCTGGGTCCTACATAGTAAAAGGACAAAACTGTCACAAGTTGTCCTCTGACATCCGCAAGTATGCCATGGCATGTGTGCATGACTTTATACAAACACACACACTCACACACACACACACACACACTGGGGGGTAATTAAACCTGGCAATGAACCCCACAAAGCTGTCAAGGGGAATGGTTTCTACACCACTGCCCCACCCCACTTCAGAACAAAGACAAGCACCACCTCCCTGCATCAAGAACATAACAACTTCCCAAGGAAGCACCTCAGGAAATGATGCACCATGTTGTTAGTGTCTGCTAACTCTCAACCCTACTGGGGTTGCCACTGCTGGGCCTAAAGTCTCTGTTCAGAATACCAGCTCTGTAGAGGTCAACTATCTGTAAATCAACCAAGACCTAAACTGTGCATTTTCAGAAATTTTATAATGCTAGTAACACTTGTTCTTAGGGAACACTGAGGTCACATAGAGTATGGCAGTAACTTCCTTAAACTCTAATTCAGAGAACTGTAATTACATCACACAACCATGACTTAATAAAGTTTAATTTATTATTAACATAATACCTAATGAATAAATAAGTTAAAACATGCTAATTCAGCTTGAGAAAATGGCCGAATTATCAGAATGGCAAGTTGAGTCTACTACCCTAATTAAGATAAAAGATGTCATGGGCAGGTGTCTATGTCTTCATACTGAGCAGGCGTGCTCTGCTAGTGAACTTTTTTCTAGTTATCAGTCTCATAGGACTCCTGTAGGCTGCTGGACCTTGGGCTTTTCTTTGGTAGCTCTCTAGTACCACTATACAGACAGAGCACACTGGGAGTTTTCTTTTTCTTTACAAAATAAGCAAGCACAGTGAGGTGGGGGGTGGAGGGTAGAAACGAAAATACTTCTAAATTTGGCCAGAAAATGATCTTATTGGTAGCTCCGGTTTAAAAATTATAAACAAGGGACTAGGTGATGGCCCAGTGGTTAAGAGCACTAGCTGCTCTTCTAGAACCAGAGGATTCTGGTTCAATTCCTAGTATCCTGTGGCAGCTCACACTACCCGTTTCAGTTTCAAGGAATCTGGCGCTCCTACTTAGACTTCATGGGCACCAGGCATGCAGCTGGTACACAGACATGCATGCAGTCAAAACACCCATACCCAAAAATAAAAATAAACTCCTTCCCACTATTCCTGTACTCTATGATAATAAGCTGTGGCCATCTGTGGCACACATGTGACGGTGACTGCATCCAGCCATTGTAACTTCTCATTCATTCATTGTGACTTCTCACAGCCCATGTTAATGTCAGTCACATCGAGGCACACACACACACCAGAACACCTCCCTCATTGTGTCACCTGCCTCTCGCAGCTGCAGGTACAGTTTCCCCACTTCTTGCTGGTCAGCAGAGGTCATGGGTCATATGCAGTCAGTATCTCTTCTCCTCCCCAGGTCTGCTCAGTGACTAGAGAAAAGCCTGTGGTTAACACCTGGGGTGTCAGCTCTACCATTCCTGGCATTTCCATGAGTCAGTGCTGGGAAAACATCAGACTCACTCAGTAGGTATAAAGTAGGCAAGACTACTGCATTGATCTGACCTCCAGGTATTGGAACTGCAGCCAAAGCATGTCATTAAGCTTTTATTTGACATCATAAACCTTTAGGTTTATAATTATTCACTTTTAATAATTTAAAAGTATATTTCATGAAATGAAAATTTAAAAATTCCCAGTACTCATATACTATCTGAGAGGAGAGACTACACAGCTGCTTCCTTAACTGAGAATAAGTCAGGGTTTGTAAAAATGCAACCTTTATAATCCTAAGATCAAGCGATAGCTTCTTTTTATAATACTTATTTTTTAATTTTATTTATATATATATATATATATATGTGCAAGCATAAAATGTGCCTGTGGAGGTCAGAGGAGAGTCGCAGTTGTAGGCAGTTGTGAGCCATCCCATATCAAATGTTGGTAACCAAACTCAGATCCTCCGGAAAGACACCAAGCACCCTTAACCACCAAGCCATCTCCGCAGACCCCTGTCACTTTGTAAATATAATATTTATATATATATATATATATATGTGCAAGCATAAAATGTGCCTGTGGAGGTCAGAGGAGAGTCGCAGTTGTAGGCAGTTGTGAGCCATCCCATATCAAATGTTGGTAGCCAAACTCAGATCCTCCGGAAAGACACCAAGCACCCTTAACCACCAAGCCATCTCCGCAGACCCCTGTCACTTTGTAATAAGGATTTCTTTCCTTGTCAGTCATCCATTACAATTGCCTTGCAATCAATTTATATTTCTATTTAGCAAGCCTGACAATACATTTAAAAAGAAACATTATAAAATACTCTTTAAGTAAGTACAGATCATGTAACAAGTAAATTTTCCTAGCAGGGCACTCTTTGAAATCAGCTGTGCTGATTAAGCTGAGAGGTCGACCCAGCCTGACCATCTGTAGTGGAGACACAAGGGGAGGAGCCCAAGGAAGGAATGAGGTCTGCACTTTAGTCTCATGAGAGCCTGTTAGTCACTTAGGAAGCTGTAGCAGGAACCACTGTCACCCTGAAACACACTCACACCTGCAGGTCTAACGTGGGCGATTTCTCCTGCCTCTTGCTGAGGGGACATTTCTCAAGGCCACCCTCCAGTTCTAACCAGACTGGAAGGACCACCTGAGACTTGCTACATCAACACACACGCTCAGTCACCTGCTCTCCAGGTGCATCCACCAGCTCTGAAATTCTATTCTAATTTATGATACTATTAGAATCCTTATGATAAGAGTCATTCATATCCGAACACTCAGAGCCCAGCTTCTGCTGAGAGCAGTGGCCAGAGGATAGATACACCTCAGCAGTAGTGCACACGTCACCTGGAACAGCAGCAATGGAGTCCCCAACTCTGGCAAGTTCTATTTTCCCCCTATATTTATTTTCCCCTTAATCTCAGCCTATGTGGTAACAGAAGAAGCACTTGTGAGTGCCTGCAGTTTTTAAAATGGGGCTTTTCCTGGAGTATAAAGAACAACTCTGAGCTAGCCACTGTGACTCATCAGGTAACCTTGTTTGGTCCAGGGAGGAGAAGGTAAAGGAGGGTAATAGCAAGGGGGGGGGGACATTGAAGCAAGAGGCAGGGCTGGGCAGAGGGTGAGAGCGGCGGGGGTGGGGGGGGGACATTGAAGCAAGATGCAGGGCTGAGCACAGGGTGGAAAGAGAGGCAGAGAGATTCACCAATCAGTCACAATGGACAGATAAAGCTGGTTGCATTTATATTGTACAACATGAGGCTTTAAAGTCCATACTCACTGTGGAACAGTTAAATCATGAGCTTTTTTCTAAATTAAAGCCATATAATTTATAATACTTTTTTCTACATAGATGAGAACCGGTGTCTCAACCTGGTAAACAGGACAAAGCTCTATCAAAACACTTTATCAGGTCTAAGAACTGCTGGCTTATAATTCTACGGTGTGTTTGTTAAAGGTGATATTGATCAACATGGTGTCTTGGTTTCAGTTTTGTCAACCTGACATAAACTAGAGATATCTGCGAAGAGAAGCCTCGATTGAGAAAAATGCTTCAGATTGCCTATAGGCACGTCCATGGGTGTTTTCTTGATTAGTTGTTGATGTGGGAGGGCCTTGGGATGGGGCCGCCCTTTGGCAGGGTGAGCGAGCTTCGGTGAACAAGCCAAAAAGCAGCACTCCTCCATGGCCTCTGCTTCATTTCCTGCCTCCAGGTTCCTGTCTGAGTTCCTTTCCTGGTAGACTGTAATCAGGATATGTAAGCCAGACAAACTCATTCTTCTTGGAGTTGCTCTAGGTCATGGTCTTTATCACAGCAAGAGAAAGCCAACTTGGACACAAGTAGTCTACAGGAAACTTCACTCGAAGTCATGGGCCTTTCCCTCAGGGATGCTTGCCTTTCCTCCCAATTCTACATTGCAATCTAGGCTAAGTCAACCTGAACCAAAAGTGTGTGGGAATTTTTTTTAATTAGTGATATAATTCTAACATAGTCCTTCTTTATAAAGTGACCAAATCATATTTTAGTTTTCTATACAATATCTGGCAGCTTTAATCAATAAACAAAAAAACCCTTAAACCTCCTGACAGCAACAAGGTCCTTAGAATGCTTGGGAAATTGAGGGAAGAGGAAAGTAGGTATCATTGACTTAAGGGTAGCCAGTCTTTATACTTACAGCTCTGAGCCTATACTTACAGCTCTGGGTCTTTTTCTCAGGGCTTGCAGACCCAGTTGCAGCCCAGCTCCACCCTGGAGACTGAGAATGGAAGCAGGCTCTGGGCACCTTCCTTGTTCTCCCCACTGCCCACTTCTGACATACTTCCTCTAAGATGTGTCTGAGCCGGGGTTGCAGAGGACAGCACCGTGTAGTTGCATTGCAGTAGAACATATTGCTCTCTATATTTTATATCTAAACTAAAATGATCACTGGGCTGGGAAGGATGTTCAACGTGTGCCTGCCACACAAGCCTAAGGGTCTGAGTTGTTACCCATGTAAAGAGCCAAGACATAGTGGCACATGGCTAGAAGCCTAGCATGGAGGCAGGGTAGGGCAAGATAGGAGGTCACTGGCCAGCCAGTATAGTCGAATTAGTTTGCTACAGGTTGGTCGTGAAACACTGTCTCAAAAGCTAGAGCGTGATTGAGAAACACATCCAATGCTGACCTCTTACCTCCATAGGCATGTGCACTCACATAAACACATACACCCCACACATACACACACACACACACACACACACACACACACATGCACACACACACACACACACACACAATTTTAATTTAAAAAAAATGAATGAATAAAAGAGTTTCAAAACAATCTTGTGGCAAATAGAATTAGGTAGACACTCTGGGTCTGAGCCAGTTACACTGGCTCTAGTTTGGCCAACATGAGTGTCAACACTGACATATAGATGCAGAGGATGTGGCTGAGGCAGACAGACCAAGCAGGATTGGTTGCAGTAAAGCAGCTGGAAGGTGGTGAGGAGCCAAAGTTCCCAAGGAAGTGCAGAGAAATGTGTGTCTGGATGAAAGAAAACTAAAGACCCCGAACCCTTGATTGGGAGACTGTGGTTGAGCATCTCTGTCACACAGGAAACAGCACAGGATACTGTAGATTTCTTCCATGGTAGCAGATTTGCTCCATGCCCCTCAGGGTTTGCTTGAATCAACAGGCCGTGCGGCTTTTACACTCTGTCATTTCCTATCCATAAATACCTACAGCTACAGCATGGATGTGCTCTGTCCTCTAGCCTCATGAGTAGGAGGCTTGGTCCTGGGACACCACTATTCGGGGCAGGGGAAGCAGGATGCAAATCTCAAATGATGACAAATCTCAAGTGATGACCAGCCTTGGGTCAGTTCTCTCCTTCCACAGTGGGTGCTGGGGATCAAACTCAGCATGTCAGGCTCACACAGCTTTTGCTCAGAGAGCCATCTCACTGGCTTGCTCTATATCTCAAGACTATCACTACACATCTCCCTGGCTAGCCTAATAGGGTTCCATAATAGGAACCCATTATGTAAAGAGCCTTTGGGTCACTCTGGGGGCTCTGCCCTCCGAAGAGACTGAGATAATGCCCAAGAGAGGGTCATTACAGAAGCTCACCCAGTGTTCTGTGGCTTCCTGAACCCAGATGCAGTCTTCACTCCCACAATGTTCCCACTGTGACCATCTACCACACCATGAGCAAATGAGAAGGCCCTCACCAGAGCCGAACTGATGCCCTTGAACCCCTGAGCTTGGCAGCTAAACAAAGCTCTTTCCTTTGTTAGTAGCCTGCCTCACCTGATACTACACTAATACAGTTAATTCACACTTGCAGACAACACCCTCACGTGCATTATTCTTGGACTTTCACGCTCCCAGTGTTGCTCTTTTCTAGCAACATGGCCTGTCACTGGCTCTTGTGCAGTGTGACAGCAGCAGTAAGCTACAATACAGTCAGACATGCTATTGAGAGGAGAGACCGCTCTACGGTGGACCATGCTGTCAGCATGGTAGAATGGTATTTTCCATCCTATCTGCACAGCACCCGTGTGTACTCAACAGTCTCCTGCTAAGCTGGCTTTGTATTAGATGATGCTGCCCACACATGACTGTGATGAGTACACTGTCTGTGTGTGTATGTACACACACACACAGACAGTGTGTGGTGTGTGTGTGTGTGTGTGTGTGTGTGTGTATGTTGGGTTTTGCTTTGTTTTTAACTGTGGGGAACATTTTATTAGTAGTGTACATGTGTATGCACATTAGCATATATTAGCATATATATCACAGCGTATAGATAGAGGTCAGAGGACAACCGTGGAATCTCAGTTCTCTTTCTGTGCACTATGAGTGCTAGAGATCAGACTCAGGTTGTTGGGCTTGTACAACACAGCCTTTACTCAGTGAGCCATCCCAAACACCAAGTATATCCCTAGCTGACCTAAAACCCACAGGCAGACCTCAAGCTTGTAGTGACCCTCCTCCCTCTGCAAGGTAAATGCTGAGACTATAAGCATACAAGTATTACAAAGTTGTGTGTGTGTGTGTATATATATATTATATATATATGTGTATGTGTGTGTATATATATATATGCACGTGAGCACTCCAAAGCACATTGTCAAGCAAAGTGAATGAAATGTATATTCATGTAATAAATATTCATTAAGTATTTTAAAATAATAAAGTCCATTTTAGAGTAAGAATAATTATGCTACAATGAAAGTTACACAAGGATCCAGTAAGACAGCTCCACTGGAAAAGGCACATGCGAGCCTGCAGACATGATTCAATCCCAGACCTAGTGAAGGTGAAAGAAGAGAAAACCAACTACATCAAGTTGTCTCTGACCTTCATGTGGGAACCTTGGCACTTGTGCTCACACATATACATACCACTCATATACACATCTATACACACCACACTGAGCATACACATATATGCATATATACACTGCACACACACACATTTACACACCATGCACACACATACCATGAACACATATACACACAGATATATACACCACACACACATAAATACAGACCATACGTGTGTGTAAACACACACACTAACTAATATTTTTTTTAAGTATTTACAGTTCCCTGGAGGTAGTCTCTCTGGTTCGCAGAATCATTGACTATTCTCAGATTCAGGATGGCTGTGAATTACTGACAGGAAGAATCAAATGTGGAGAGATAGGAGGCCTCAAAGCTCAAGTTTCCAAAATAAACTTGTGTCTGAGAGAAAAACATGCCTCACAACTTGGAGGACTATAACAACAATTTTTAAAGTAACAAGGATTCCGGGAGAAGGGAGAGCTTCGGATCTACTAACCTACACTTGAGTGAGAAGTCACTCAGCAGACATCAGAGCACTGAATGCTTCCTAAGAAAGCAGCCTGGACACCCCAAGGATGTCCACACCACCGTCCAAACACAACAGGCAGGCTGTCCACCCAGGCTTGATGGCACTTTTAAGACAAACACACACACACACACACACACACAGTATCAATCATCAGTTGTCTGCAAACCTATAGAGTCTGAGGTTCTCTGAATGAATGGGGAGGCAAAAGTGACCACAAGGAACAGTTATAAAGATTCTAGCAGCCTTTATTACAACAGTGCAATAGTATTTCATCCCGCACTCAACAACATTAAACCATTGTCTTCTATAAAGCAGCTCCAGGAAGTTAGATACATCTGTAGCAACTCTCACTCAACAGTGGTTGGTGCTCAGATGTCACACCACCCCAACAACATGTAATCACTTCCCAGCAGACGTGGCATAAAGCCTGTACACACATCAGAACATGCCTCACAATCAAGTACTTTATTACAGAACTCTGACATCCATGAACTCTGTGACTACTCATGCTTAGCATTAGCTGGTTATACCAAATACCATAAAATACAAAATGATAGGAAATATAAACATCAATTTGTATTTCAAGTTTGTAACATTTTATTTACAAAAATAGGCTGGGAAGGCCAGGGTTCCCCCACCTTACAGTCTTTCCTGGAGAATCCACTGCATCCTCTAGTAGTTTCTACAGTTGCATGGACTCCTTCAGAGCTACACTTGACTAGAAGCTCGGGTAGAAAGGAGAGAGAGTGGGAGGGGCAGGAGGGGAGGGGCTGGGAGGAGGACCACGAACAGTCATACCGGATAAATGGCTTTACTGGGAAGACCGTGCCCGGCCCCACTGGTGATGAAAGCACGCTGCTCACACACCCATTCCACACTGCTATGTACAGGAGCCGTGGCTGCTCTGGGTTCTGAAGGACACTTATTCCCCAACAGGACACTGTCAGACAATTGCTCCAACGCAGACACTAGGACATGACTCCAAAGACCGGGTTGTGGCGGCAGATGCTTGGGCCATATTCCTCATAGTCCTTCTTGGTGTGACAGACCTGAAAGAACTCCGGCTGCAGGAGGAGCAGCCAGCAGGAGGAAGAAGATGAGCAGGTGGAAAGAGGAAAACATTGAGCAAATGGGAGGGACTTATCCATGGGTCCCAGACAATCACGGTACCACATCTGACCTGATAACAAACCAGGCAGAAGTTGACTTCACTTTTTAAAATTCACTCAGCAATTTCCAACTTTACAAAGCAACAACAAATCTACTTAGTTTCCCTTACTGGGATCAAATATGTGTCAACTTGAACTAAAAATGGCTGCTAACAAACTCTGGGGGTAGGGGGAATATTAATAATTAAAATAACCACTTGGAAGGGACAATGAGCAGGGTGGATTTTTTTATTTATTTATTTTTTTGGTTTTTGATAGTGGTGGTGGTAGTAGTGGGGTGTTTTGTTTGTTTGTTTCTTTCTTTCTTTTGTTCTGTTTTTGGTTGCTGTTCTTTTCAAGGCAGGGTTTCTATATGTAGCCCTGACTGTCCTGGAACTCACTGTGTAGACCAGGCTGGCCTCTGCCTCCTAAATGCTGGGATTAAAGGCATGTGCCACCACCGTGTTTGTTAATAAAGCATACAATTTAAGTGACTAAAATATTCTTATATCAAGTAGAATTTGTTTTGCCTATTTAAAGCCATGCAAACAGAACACATGTTATTTCACATTTGTAGACAATACTTATCCAAACTCAATAGGAAAGCACAAATGACAAGAGATCAGGGACTTACAGTTGAGGCCAGCATTGAGCCTCCAAACCACACGGCATAGCGCTGCATGTGGTGAGTGATCACCTGCACCTCCACAGGCTTAGGCTGCAAAAGAAAGCAACTGCGTATAGTCTGCATTTAGTCTGTGCACTGCATCCTCCAAGCAGTGTGTCCATGATAGACAGTGACTCCTCCGGTGATGGCCTCAGTCATGCTATAGGCCCAGCCCACAGATTCAGGAGACCCCTTCTTCCAATACTAAAACACACAATTAATCAAACCAATAGCTTCCCTCAAACAAATCACAGGGTGTAGCAAGGCCAGTTACAAAGTGAACCCCCAAACACTATAACAAAACAAACACTATAACAGCGGGCACCTTCACTGCCATAGGTTCTCTTCCCCACCAAAGCCCACCTCAGGGAGAAGTCCAGACAGCACCCCGCAGCTCAGAGCTGTGGTCTTGGATGAGCATGGCCTGGCGCCCCACGCACAGCAGTTTTTTCCATTTAATGAAACATCTCCTCACCATAAGCCCATCTTGTCTCTGCATCACCCTGGTCACACACACTGATGCCTGACCCGGGTGGGTTTAAGGACGACCTCCCATGAATTCCAGCATCAACCCTCGGCTACCCCCCAGTGAAGATTGGCTCTACCCCCACAGCGGCTGGCACACAGCCTCCTACCTTTATCCTGCCTCCACTGAGTTCTTGGCTCAGTTTTAACCTGGCGTCCACCACTCTTTTCAAATCTCTCTGCAGACGACGTCCAAAATCTCTGAACATTGTGGAGCCTCCAGAAAGAACGACTTTCTGAAAGACCAAAGTGGACAGTGCGCAGCCTTGGGTGAGACTGAGTGCCTGTGATGGTTCAGTCTCTGCATACAGCAGGATGACTTGTGTAAGTAACACACTGTGCAGCATGAGCGCCCCCTGTCGGAGTTGAAGGCAGACTGCTGCTGGGCTGCCTGCAGCAACTCTCCCACACCCTCTCCTCTTCCCTGCACTGAGTCCCCTGGAATCCCTCAGCTGACACCACCAGCCAGAAAGCACAGGTTTGCTGTGTTTGCAAAGACTGGTTACAAACTGCAGAGATATGGGGAGGCTGGGACGTTGCAGCTCGAGAAGCAAGTTGCCTATCTTAGGCTAGCTTTAGCCCCTGAATAGCCATTCCTTGTCCACCTCTGTGTCAGAACAAACATCCTTTGACTAATGTATAAAAGCCTTAGTAAGCTATCAGCCTAGAAGATCCCGAGTTTCCGCCAAACCAAAAGTTAAGACAGTCTACGAATAGCATTTGGGGCCTACAGAAAGGCTCCCCCATCTTGCTCTAGTTGCCTCTCTTACATGCCCACCAATGCATTTGAACTTGTTTTGACCTATAACTTTCTTCATCCTGTAAAACTCTGAAATTGCTTCCACATTGCACTATGGAATCTGGGGTGACCCCAATCTGCATTTCTGGCTGTGGTCCCCTAAAGTGGGCTCTAGAATGGGCTCCTGCTTTCTTTAAGGGTGGCACTCCTGCTTTGTGGGCTGACTCTCCTCAGAGCTCTACCATGCTGTCTGTCTCTGTCACTAGGGTCTGAACTCCTCAGAGTCTCCAACATGTCTGATTCTACATGGCATTAATAACTGCCCCCCTTAAATCCCTCACCTGAGACCTTTCGCTAGCCAATAGGCATACATTATATATATATATATATATATATATATATATATATATATATATATATTTGTGACAGCACAATACCAAACATTTCCCTGGTACTTCCTACACTGTAAGCAACTGAAAACACATAGCAATTCATGCCCACGCTCCCCATGCCCCGGGCAGAACCCTGACAAGAGCCAAGAAGCCAGAAAAGCCACTTTAACTGACCCGCAGGCTCTATATAATAGCCAACAGGGTCTTCCCTCCTACTGGAATCCTTCAGAGCTGCAATGCGGAAAGGAAGCACATTCAAATCCCCTGGGGACATTTTCAAATGGCTCCTCCCTCTGCCCACAGCCCCATGATCGCTCCAGCCTCTATCATGCGACCACACCAGACGTCTGGTAGGTGAGGCAGGATGAGAATCATGAAACTGACTGGCTGTTACAATGAAAGGCAGCTCTGTTCTCTCAGGCTACAGAATATTATTTAGGACAATGAAAGTGAAATTGCCCTCATTTAACTTTCTGACAGAAAATATCATTTGAGAAAACTATAAAGAAAATAAAAACCATCCTTCAAGGATCCATGAGTTCCCACACTGCCTTTCTGGATGCCAGGCACCCTGTCAGCCAGCCAATCCCTCACAAGTTTATGGGAAAGCGAAATCACACAGATCCAGGCCAGAGAGCCCAGGTTAGGCTGGGTCTGTTCCAGTCATTACTGCTCGCTGCCAGTGAGAGATGGCCAAGCTGAGAGCCACAGCTGCTGAGGTGAGATATGTAGAGCAGGCAGTAGAGACAGAGGCAGAAGAGCAGAGTCCTGTAAAGCCATCTCAGATCTAGTCTTCTGCCTTGATACATAGTTCAGCTCTAACATGAGTTTATGTAGAAATTTCAGCTCTAATAGCCAACCCATAGCCTTAGGAAAGCCTACAAGAAACCCACACTCTTATTCACTCTATACCTCAGGATGGCTGCCCCATGACTTTCCAGGGAGTCTCCTATCTGCCTCCTACCTCATCTTAGGAGACTAAGATCACAGACAGACTGCCACCCTAACCTGGGTTATGGATGCAGATTGCCACCCTAACCTGGGTTACTCACACATATACAGCAAGTCCTTTTACCCACTGAGGCATCTCCCCAACCCAGTCTTTCACTTTTTTAAATGTATAAAGCAAGCACAGTTCATTTTCTTGGAAAACATGAAATGAATGTTGTTAGTAGGTCCCAAATATTGTTTCTAAAATGTCTTTCTCTAGAATGACAGGAAGTTCATATCTTAAAATGTGATTTTTACATTTTTAAAACTTTTTCAAAGTCATAGGCCCCTTTAAGAATCTTTAGATTTAGAGGTATGAAGCCCTTTCTTGTGCCAGAGAATGTTCCCAATGTGGCCCATGGTCTGCCCAATGCAACTTTAGGAGTTTAGTGCCTTTTCCCAGTGATAGTGCTTGCTAAGGGAAGAGGCTGTATCCCTGGCCAACACAGTGCTCCCCTGGTTATCTCAGTGCTCCCCTGGCTGTCACAGTGCTCCCCTGGCTGACACAGTACTCTCTGGCTGTCACACTGCTCCCCTGGCTGTCACACTGCTCCCCTGGCTGTCACAATGCTCCTGTGGCTCTCACAGTGCTCGCCTGGCTTTCACAGTGCTCCCCTGGCTGTCACAGGGCACAGGCATAGAAGTCTCTAAGGGCATTTAGTTGTACAAAGTGCATCGTGTGTAAATGTGTGGGTCAATATTACAGCAAGAGTGAAGCTTACGAAAATGAAGTCCCTGAAAGCAGCAAGAAGTATGGTGATAATGGTGATGGGTCACCTGAGAAGTACCACATTTTGAGAACCCACTGGTTGTCCTTACTCCCCCTGAGTCTTCCTAGTGAGTCACCCTGTGAGCAGTCATCTGGATCAGGAAGGCCCACAGGCTTGTTTGTGAACTGGTTTGTTGAGGCAGAAAACTGATCAAACACAGAATGGGACTTACAATGCAATTCAGTTCACATAGAAGATCTTGTGCAATAGCTGAATTTAATAGTGATTCTACCTTCTTCATAAAGGATCACTATTGGGGCTGGGGACACGCATATGGTCTGCTAACCATCTCAATAGTTCATCTTCACCAAGCTAATGAAAGACACTATGTCGGTCAAAAGACACTGAGTCGGTCACGGTCCCTTCCTGTAACACAGGTGGCTCTTCCAAGGACACTAGGTCAGTCACCATCCCTCCTATCCTCACACTTTGTCTAACCACCTGAGAGCATCATGCTTCCTCCTAAACATTTTAGGTGTGTGCACACTAAAACTGTCTCACATTGCAGTGGCCATCTTCAAAGCTGCATTCATAAATACTGCTCCTTCAATATCTTGTTTCTTTGTCTTTTAATAACTTTTACATCCTTTTTCCCCTCCAGTCCAAGACCCAGCTCAATTTTACAATTACTTGTCATGTATTTGCAATGGATTTCTTAATTAAAAAAATAATAATAATCCACTAGGGAATGAAGTAAATGATCACCAGAATACCCTAGTATTCTGCAGTGCTGTAAGATCTCAGTGCTGTAGACCTGCATAACTCAGAGCTTGGGAGAACAGGAAGACATATGCTTACTTAGAAACTAAACTACCTAGCCCTGCACATATTTCCTAAGTGCCAAATGCTGCTGTGTGCCTTTACAGGCACTCTGCAGTGACATCAGCTGACTTAACCTCTGACATCACAGCAGTCGTATGTGAGTCTAAGCAAGCAAGGCCAAGAAACTAGGGACCCGGGCCTCATGCTGCCCACAGGTGACTTGGCTGCTACACAGCTGTCTGCTCTGGAGCAGCTGCTCCTGACCATGAAGACAGAGAGACACAGCTTCCTCAGAAGCTCTCAGCAGGAGCAGAGCTCAGTGTGTCTCTCTGCAGGGAGCCTGACAGAAAGCAAGCATCTCTCACTAACAATCACCTCACTCCATCAGCTCATGCTGGTTACCCAGGAACTCTGCAAACCACTTAACACTGCCATTGAAAATCTAAATGTAGTCACAGGCCTGGAGAGGTCAGAAAGCATCTTAGTCAGGTAGGGATCAGACCTTCTCCAGTCAGCAGGTTCTCAAAGTAGAACCACCCAACTCCAAAATATCTGAAGGAGAGGAGGCCCCTAGAGCCAGCCTCAGGCTAGCATATGCCCTAAAACATAACAAAGTAAAGAAAAAATGGGATGTAAGTTCAGAAAAACACCAAGTACTCAAACACAGGGAAGGGTCAGCACTGAACCAACTTCATGAAGGATGATGTTTCTGGAGAGTTTGCTCTATTAAGGGCGTTTTTACAACACTGCTGAGTGAACACACAGGACACAGATATAACCATGACGGGACACATCCATCCTCCTTCTTCTCACTCAGAGCCGCAATAAAAGCTCAGCAATAACTGATAATCAATAACTGATAATCAATAACTGATGACCAATAACTGATGATTAATAACTGACAATCAGGGATACAAGTGACATCTGCGTTCTTACACTCATTTCTGGCACACCTGAAGTTTACCAAATTGAATGTGCAGTTTAAATTAGAGATAAGGCCTTTGCCTGCCTACAGATTCTAAACTTCTTATGAAGACGTCCATTTTTACATCCTAATGCTTTGCCCACCCCCTCCCTCTGCTTCCCCGCTCCCCAAGTGGCTCTGGATGGATCTGATGTGTCCCTTTGCACAGTGTGAGGGTGTCAAGTGTTCATGAAACCCACTGTCTTGTCTAGATATTTTTTTCAAGAGCCCTTCTAAAATTACCTCCCTACCAAAAGTCTCCATTTTAAGTTACCTTTGCAAAGTGTGCCCTCTTTCTGCTGGTAGAAAATGCCATGACACAACATTAGATACACACACACAACCTGTCAGCCTCCTGAAGTGTAAGTCAGAAAGGTTTAAAATAAAAAGCTTTACCACCAGCAAGTTCATTGTCAATATACAATATGGATTGGGGGTATGGCTCGGGGGTAAGCGGCTGGCCAAGTGCAAGCACTAAGTCTCATTTCCAATACCTGTTCAAAAAAGTATCACAACATCAAAAGCAACCATACTTCCGGCTCCTGGAACCTCAGTGCAGCTCAGCTCACGCTTGACTTTGAATTCAGTTTGACAGACACATGGCGCCACCTGTGCGCCATCATGTGTAACTGCAGGTACAGTGTTAACCACTCAGGCAAGACCTGGTCTTGCAGCACTGTAATCCAAGCTACTCTGGAATCTGAGGGAAAAGAATTGAAAGCTCAAGACCTACCTGGGCCAAAAAGCAAGTCTGAGGCCACCTTTAACAACTTTGCTTGTCTCAAAAACAATGTGAAGGGACTGGAATGCAGCTCAGCGGCACTACCGCACTTGCCTAGCATATACAAGGCCCTAGGTCCAATCTCCTCACAACACAGGAGAAGAGGAGGAAGCTTGCAAACCAGCGCAGGTCAGGAAAGAAGCATGCTTCAAGACAGGCCGCCTCTCCTCTCTTGCAGTTTAGATGTCACAGCAGCTACAGGCTCAGCTGACAACTAAAAGTGCACATTTGAGAAAACCCCTAACTGTGAGACACCCAACCACGCCCCTGTTGGAATCCAAGCAAATGTTCAGGCTGGCTCTAGGGGCTGCAGGAATCTGCAGGAATCACTTACATGACTTCTTTTTCCTTCATTTGCATTCCTTTGGCCTCTGGTCCTGTGGGGACAGTGGCCTGGCAGGTCAGGGACAGTTGTCTTCCAGTGCTCTGAGACTTGACTTTGAGGGTGATTGTGTGTGTTGAACTGTCACACTATCACACCTTGTGACTGAAGCACACAGGAACCCAGGTGTTGCTAACAGAGGTGACACACTGCTGCAGGTGATGACACAGTCAGTGTTCGCCACTGGAGTCACTGTGAATCCTTTCAAAGTCCTCAGTGGCCCTTGGGACAAACTCAATCTCTACCTATGTGCAAGGCCATGTCTTCCCTGAGAATCCCAGCCAGCACACTGTAGCACACCCATCTTCTTCAGGTTCCACATGATCTGGCCTTGGGCAAGCCTCAGGCTTCTCAATCACTACTGTGTGTATAAATATCAGGCCCAGGGATGCTGAGTCCCTTCCCACCCACAGCACACTCTGCTCCTGACCCTGCAAACACTCTTCTCTTTAAAGATTTATTTTACTTTTTAAGTTTTGTGTATGCATGTGTACATCTCTGTATGTGCATGTTTACACATATGTACTGGTGCCTGCAGAGGCCAAAAGAGGGCATTGGAACCCTGGAGCAGGGGTACACACTGTTATGAGCACCTAGTGTGGGTGCTGGGTCCTGAGCAGTATATGTTCTTAACTAGCAAGCCAGCTATCTTTTTTGTTTCTGTTTTTGTTTTTGTTTTTGTTTTCCAAGACAAGATCTCTGTGTTGCCCTGACTGTCTCAGAACCCACTCTGTAGATCAGACTGGCCTGGGACTCAGAGATCTGCCTTACTGAGTGCAAGGATTAAAGGTGTGTGTCACCACTTCTCAAAGATTATATTTTAGTTCCCATCCTTGTGTTCCCTGTTTTGAGCAGATCACACCAGCCTGGGGGACACCAGTCTGAGCTGTCCCACAGTGTAGCCCTTAGTCCAATATTTCTATTTATATCTGTGTCAATTAAAATTAAACAAAATTTTATAAGCCTTCTTGTTGCAACCACATTTGAAGGATGTAGCAGCCACATGTGGCTTGCAATGCAAACCTCAAAGCCTAAGGATCAATTCCTTGAACAAAGAAAGGAAAGCAAAAACAGCAAACCTCTTTAAAGCACGATTCTAGCAAATGTGGTGGCTAGTGGCTCACATTCCTAATCTCAACACCTGGAGACTGAGGCAGCAGGACTGCCATGAATTAAAGCCAGCCTGTGCTACATAGTGAGTCCCGGCCAGTCTAGGCTACAGAATGCCTCAAAATACACAGCTTTGTGTTAAGGTCTGGTCAGTTCAGTGTTAGGGACAAACACAGGACTCCTATCTGC
Organism: Mus caroli; assembly: GCF_978045245.1. Taxonomy (NCBI): domain Eukaryota; kingdom Metazoa; phylum Chordata; class Mammalia; order Rodentia; family Muridae; genus Mus; species Mus caroli. The sequence goes on from NW_028227259.1 coordinate 28,280,878, forward strand.
CACCAGCTCAGTTCACAGGCCAGTGTGTGTCTCTAAATCATCATAAAACATGCTGTCACCAGCTCGTTCTTGCTCTGTACCCTCCAATGACTAGATAAAACATAAAGGACAGTCCTGTGGGCTCCTAACAGGCTGGTGATATGAGTCACTTAGGGCTTATACACACTAAACCCCAAGTCCTCACCTAAAGAGCAGTTAGATGTCTCCCCTCCCTCCTTCATCAGCTTCCTCCCTCCCAATCCTACCCACTGATGGGGAAGAACACAAGGCTGGGAGATAGCTCTGTTGGTGAAGTGCCTGCTACCTTTGTCCTGAGTTCACACCCACAGCACTCACGGAAAAGGTCAGGAATATTAGCAAACACACCTGTGAGAGGCAAGGCAGAAGGACCTACTTGGCTTGCTAGACAGACAGTATAGCCAGAGTGGAAAGCTCTGCCTCAAAATGTAAAGCAGAGTCAGCACGATGGCTCTGCACTCTCCTCAAAGAGCAAACCCTGAGTTTTTAGGATCTACACGGTAAAAGAGAGACTCAACCCAGTAATCTGTGCTCTGTTGCACACCTGCATACCACAGCACACACATACCCCACCACCACCACACAAAATCTGTAAGTGTCATTTTTTACTATAAAAATAAGGTGGAAGGGCTACAAAGTTATCTTAATGGTTAAGACTTTAGAGAGGACCTAAGTTTGATCCCAGCACACTTGTCTGACAGCTCACAATGTTTGTAACCCTAACTCCAGGGGAACCAAGGCCCTCTTCTGGGCTCTGTGGGCACCTGCACAGATGTGGAAAACATGCATACACACACATATACTTGGAAGAAACAGGAAATTCCCACAGCCACGTTCAATACTTGCAGATTCACAGTGCAGTGTGTGCAATATGATATACTTTGTATTTTTTGTAATGGATTTGAATATTTTTAAAATTCACCATGGATACATATTTTTGGCAAATGGACTTTTCTAGGTTCACATAAAACTCCACCTCCTATTTCTTCCTAGAAACTGATTGTTTTTCCCATTTATATATATGCTAAATCAGGGAAGGGTGTGTATGTGTGAGAAAGATGGAGTGAGGGGAGGAAGAGGACCAAGAGGAGGATCAGGCGGAAATTAGAGGCAGAGACAGGAGAGAACAAAATTTTTCTCTCTGTCTGTCTGTCTGTCTGTCTGTCTGTCTGTCTGTCTGTCTCTCTCTCTCTGTCTCTCTCTCTGTCTCTCTCTGTCTCTCTCTTTCTGTCTCTGTCTCTGTCTCTGTCTCTGTCTCTGTCTCTGTCTCTCCCTCCCTCCCTCCCTCCCTCCCTCTCTCTCTCTCTCTAGGAAAAGTGTCCAGTGACATGCACTGCACTCACTCCACAAGCCTTAGGTCAGATCCCCTTTAGGCAGAGGCAGAGAAGAGCTCTGGCACAGTAAGCTGAAGCAGGCAGAAGGCAGCAGCTGGAGTGGTACCAGGCCATAAAATCCTGTCCAACAGGTAGTCAGTGATAAGCAGGAGCAGGGAAAGCGCCAAGCCCAGCATGCAGAGTCTGAGACAAAGGAACTCATGCTGTCAGTCCCCTGGCCTCCTTTAGTCACTATAACCACTCCAGGGAGGAAATACAGAGGCCTGTAAGACACAGAAGCCATGCCTGACAATCCCACCTAAGGGGCAGCTCAGAGCACCCTCAAAGACTGCCTTGACAGACATTAACTCTGTAGACTCCTTAACTATTAACCTTGTAGTTACCACCTTCTAAGCCAGACAACTCTAAAGAGTGTGTATGGGAAAACACTGAAAATCATTATAACTGAATTTGGAACCATTTAACAATATACTTGCACAGAAAAATCCAAAGCTAATTCATGTGAGTTTTAATATGCAGCTTATGTTGTACAGAGTTTCTGTTTACTAAGCAAGCATATTATACCTTAGGCTACCTTTAATGTAAAAGGACTGCTCCATGGAAGGAAACATTGTGTTAAATAGAACAATGAGATCTCAGAGATCCCAGGAGATATTTCTTCTCATTTCTCTATGCAGTTGTTGTTTGACAGGACACTTACATACCATCATCAGAGCCCGTAACTCAGATCAGTTCCCTCCTACAATAGGACCTAAACACTGGAAAGTGATCTCATGGCTGGGGTTCCTCTGCGATAACAGAATAATAGTCACAGCGTCCACTCCTGAGGACACTGCAGGACATAAGAGCTTTCCTCCCAAGCCTCCCTCTCTGGACCTTATGCTTGAGGTTACAGTACTCATCCCTCCTCCCAGTCTAAGAGACCACAGACAGCTCAGGCACACCGGACAAAACCACCGGGAAGGTTCCTAAGCTTAGGAAAGCTGCAGGTAAAAGGTCTCCCTTCTACCACTGAGCAGAAATAGGGAAAGACTCTGAAGTAGCAACACAGGAAGTTGGACAGCTGTCCTGAGGCACCAGGGAGCCAACAGAAGAGGCCACACTAAAAGCTGGGTTCATCCTGAAGCTGATGGTCCGAGGAGCCCCAGGCAGCCGAGCTCTGTCCTTCCTGGTCTGCAGGGTGCTAAGCCTTGTAGAATCTTGATATTCTTCTTGCACTTTCTGGTATTTGCCCCTAAAAGCAGCCTGACTCATGCAAAGTCTTTAGGAGGATTCTGCATTTAAAAAAGGAAATCTAAGTACTTTGGAACTCACAGGAGTGTATTTCTCTTGGTTCCAACTACTCACCATTAAAAAGTAATGGTCCTCAGGTTCAGCGCGAAGATACTTAAAGACCACTTGTTCCATGAACCTTTCCATAAGATCCCAGTCTTCAACAGGCCATGTCATATAGGCCACTGGAGCAAAAAGGGCAGAAGCAGCAGTGTCACCAAAGGAACATAGAGGAGGCTGTGTGCTCCCACAGAATGAAGGCCTTCTGGGGGGCAGCTCCCATTGACAAAAACATAAGCAACATACATGTATTTACAGCAGTGCCTCTCAGTACATGGAACTACCTGATGGCCGTGGCAGACCCATCTACCATGCAACTCCCTCTGGTCCTTCTGTGTTTACTGAAGACAAAGCGGCTTTGCTGGTGATGAGGTGGAGAAAAGGACACTTCGTGCACTGTTGGTGGACTGTAAAGTGGCAGAACTATTACAGAAGTCAGTGTGAAGGTTCCCAATAAGAACTAAACACAGAACTGCGGTATAGACCAGGGCTACAACTGAAGGACTCCAAGTCAATAAACTTCGGAGATAGATGCATGGCAATGGTGACCACTGTGTATTCACAGGAGCCAAGGAACGGGACCCAGCTAGATGTCTGTCAAAAGTGGATGAATTCCTTTTCAATGTAATATTGAGACACAATGGAATCTTATCTAGCCATTAAAAAATGAAATCAAGGGGTTGGAGAGATGGCTCAGCAGTTAAGAGCACTGAGTGCTCTTCCAGAGGTCCTGAGTTCAAATCCCAGCAACCACATGGTGGCTAACAACCATCTGTAATGCAGTCCAATGCACTCTTCTGGTGTGTGTCTGAAGACAGCTACAGTGTTCTTATATAAATAAAAATAAATAAATCTTTTAAAAAATTAAATCATGATGATTGGGGAAAAAATGGATGTAAAGGGATATTATTAAGATAAATAAAATAGGCCAGACTCAGAAAAACAAAGATTGCATGTTTTATATATGGGACCTTGATTTAAATCATTCTCTCTCTCTCCCTCTGTCTGTCTGTCTGTCTCTCTTTGTGTATGTGTATGTGAGTGTGTGTCAGTGTTCATGAGTATATGTGTGTATGTGTCTGTGTATGTGTGTGTGAATGACTCTGTGTGCATGTCTGTGTATGAATGTGTCTGTGTGTGTATGTGTGTGTGAGTGTGTCTTTGTGTGAATGTGTGTGAATGAGTTTCTGTGTGTGTCTGTGTATGAGTGTGTGTGTGTCTGTGTGTGTCTGTGCATGTGTATGTGTGTGTGAGTGTGTGTGAATGAGTCTCTGTGTGTGCCTGAGTGTGAGTGTCTGTGTGTGTGTGAGTGTGTGTGTGTGTGTGTGTGTGTGTGTGTGTGTGTGTGTGATGAGTGAAAGCAAAGAGGGTACCATGGGAGGAAAGGAAGTGATCTTAAGGGAGGAGGGAGAAAAGAAGGATGGAGTTCATGTATCATAAGGGCAGAAAGGAGGAGTATTTGGAGGAGAGGAGGGAACTGGCAAGAATAGGTGGGTGGACCAAAGAGGTCTTGAGGTCATCAGAGGAAGTGGGAGAAGAAGAACAAAGTACAATGACACATGTTTATGAAAATATCAGGATGCAATCCATCGCTTGGTATGCTAAATTTAAAAACTAATTTAAATTATTCCTTTAAAAACCACATGCATAGCCAGTCATGGTGGCACACACCTTTAATCTCAGCACTTAGGAGGCAGAGGCAGGTGGATTTCTGAGTTCGAGGCCAGCATACTCCACAGAGTGAGTTCCAGGACAGCCAGGGCTACACAGAGAAACCCTGTCTGGAAAAACCAACCCTCCCCCCCCCCGCCGCCACACACACAACAAAGCAAACCCCGTGCATTTAACATCAGCACTTCTTCTTAGTCACTCAGTCTTCAGTCTCCACATCTGACACGTATGTCAGTCAACATGCACCTTCCCAGAAGGGAAGGTCTTGCTCACCCTGATCACAACTGTGTGACTCAGGACTGTGCTAGCTCACTTGGTACTCCACTCTGAAATCCACCTCTTCAAAAACAACCCCCTCGGTTCAACTAACCACCTCCACCTGAGCATAAGAAACAAGAGCGTTCCACAACTCACAGGTACAGCCTCCAGACACAGCCATGCTCTGCTCCGTTTGGCTCTGCTCTTACACAATCACACTGCTGGCACAACTATACCTTGGTAGCGTAGGTAGGTTTGTCAATGGCTTCATCCCCTATGAAGAAATCAAGGTCATCGACTCCTCTCAACACCCACCTTTGGGCTTGATCAACTACCTTTGCGGACTCTAGGACGGCGATACCTGAGGGGAAACAGATGTTTTTCTTTCAATCTCCACGAGTTGCCTGAATTATCAGGAACAGTTAACATAATCTATATGTCCATATGAGTGAATGGTGATGGCTAAGGTTGTATAGGGGTTGGGATGCTCCCAGGGGTGTGGTGAGCATGTGAAGTAAGAGAGAAACAAACAGCTCTTTTCCAGTATCATCTCAGTGTGATGCAAGGGAACTGCTTTTAATGTTGGCACCGAAGCAATGTTATTCATCGGCCTCATCTGGAGGAGCCCCTTAAGAAATCAAGGGATGTTATAGACTATACACCCACTACAGGTTGATTATAAAATACAGTGCGGGGGCAAAATTCTATACAACATAGAAGATTAAGGGAAACTGAATGTGTATATATTCTTAAGTCATTTTAATAAAATGACATCAAATAGTTCTTAGATATAGAGTCTATTTATAGAGGGGGAGGAACTGTGCCTTCCAACTAAAATAAAGCTATCAGGTTAAAGACCCAAATCTATTGCAAAATGACAGATACAATTATTCAAAGAAAAATACCGCAGAAGATCTTAACAGTACATTTTTGCAACTACACTTAGTAATAAATAATCATATAAACTTTACTCCAGAATTAATATCCAATAAACTGGGAAACACTCCTAAGCCCTGGTCACAGTTGGAGCTCCCTTCAATTCCTCCTCCTCCTCGGGTCTCTGGGGAAAGCCATCCCCTGCTGGAAACATTCCCTGACTACCAAGCAGTGAGGCCATGTTCTCAGTGTCCACTGGCCCTTCCTCCTCCCATCAATTCATCCTTCATAAAGAGTACCAACCAATCCACCCCTGAGACTGGAGACCCTCCAAGTGCATCTTCTACTACATCTCCAGGGGTGGGCACATGCAAATTACTAAAGTAAGAGGCACAGAGAGTTAGGGAGAACTCTGCTGCTCCTCTTTGTGCACGGTCACCGAGTCATCAGGGGAGCCTATCAGGTAGGGACTATGTCATGCTGCTTCCAAGAAACAGAGCCAGGCTTTGCATCTGAGCAGCTGACACCAGTGAGCACCATGAAATGTGTGTTGTGTTAATAGTCTACTCTTCTGAAATACTGATTGTGAATTTGGAAAATGGTCAAACTATGTCAAATCATTCTAACATAAGCCTAATTCTGTAATTATGCCAACAGAACATCCTAAGGGGTTTGGTGTATGTCTAGTAAAGCCACAGTCTCCACTGCCAATAAACAGGAGGTCCTCAGAGTTCCATCATGAGAATCCTGTGTGTGCCTCAAAAGGGAGGGTACGTGATCTTTCTGAAAGCCCCTTGCACACAGAGCTCAGGACTCCCAGGCTAGTTGCTCTGAAGTAAGTGCACTCAGCATGCACTCCATATTTGCAATGGAGACTGTGGCTTTACTAGACATACACCAAACCCCTTAGGATGTTCTGTTGGCATAATTACAGAATTAGGCTTATGTTAGAATGATTTGCATCCCACCACCCCCTATGCAGGGCTGCACACAATACATACAGACACTCACCAGGAACACAGAGCACCAAACTGAACACCACACTGAAAATGTGCCTCAACACTTATGGGCAGTAAGATGGAACCACTGAGGGGAGAAATCGGAAACACTGTAACAGTGGATTCATCCAGTAAGTTACCTTCTAAAAGTCACTCTAAAGCAGTGTCAGAGTGAATAAGGATACAAAGTGTTCCTTAGAACAAATCACAATGGGGACAAGGCACACACACTCAGGGGTCCTAACTCACCTGAAGTGAGAGGTGGTGAAACTGTATCAAAGCCTCACACAGAGCCACCAAGTGGCCTTTCAGAACCACAGGCTCCATTTCAGTAACTTACAGACCACCTGGTGTGTGGGCCTGAGACTGTCAATCAAAGCCAGGCATAGCTAACCCTGGGCAGCATATCTGCTTTTCAATTATGGGGCTGGAAGGGAAGATAACAGAACAAAAATCAAATGTTTATACCCTAGCAGGTTGTGTCCAGCTTTTAGCATTGCTACACAAAGCTGTCATCTACAAGTTCACTGCACAACTGAATTAAGTGAATCTGTAACTTTGTGTCAGCCTTATCAGCCTATGCTGCAGCACAGCCCACTACTTCCACAGTGGGAAGTTTAACAAATCCAACTACTCGCCTATCTGGAATTGTAAGATGCACTTTGTGGAAAATTCATCTTAAAAACTTTTCCAGGGGTTGCATGTCGGGTTGGGGGTAAGGGCACTTGCGACCAAGCCTCATGACATGAGTTCAACTCCATGACCAACCGGTAGAAGGAGAAAACTGATACTAGCAGCTCGTCCTCTGACCTCTGTACACACTGTGCCACAAGTACACACACAAACACACACACACACAGACCAATAATAATAATAATAATAGTAATAATAAGTAAATGTAAAACATTATTCCAAAACAAATAAGTATACACATAACTTATTTCTAAAAGTAGAAAAAAAAAAGAGGGTTTTCTAACACCCTCAAATGATTACAGAGGCAGAATTAAAGCAGCATTTAAAAGTGAATGGGAAGTCTTTTTTTCCTGAGAAGAGCATCATGAAGTAAAATATAGCGAAATATAGTGAAAAGAGAAGGATACAAGAAGGGCCTGAGAGATGTCTCAGTGGTCAAGGGCGCCTGCTCTCACAGAGGACCTGGGTTCTATTCCCAGGACCAGTTGGCTCACAATCACCTGTAACTAGAGTCCCTGGGGAATCTGGAACCCTCTTCTGACCTTGTGGGCAAGAAAGGAATGTGGTGCACAGACATATGTGCAGCAAGATACCCTCACACAGAAAATATATTTCTAAAAAAAAGGAAAAGATAGAGTTATTCTACTGTCTGGCAAGAACAAGCTTAATTAATTATGTATAAATTTCCAATTAAACTGTCAAGTTAGTAGTACAGAATGGGGGGGGTGAGGGAAAAGATCCCACAAGTCATAGCTCAAGTCTGCCAAGAATCTGGGGGCAAAACATGAACCCAAAGGGAAAGAAAGCCATAGCCCAACCCCACCCCAGCAAAAGCCTAAGACTTGACAGGAAATAAAGGAGCAGAAACAGGAATTTAAATGACAGTAAAGTAAATCTTATCCCTCCCTGTTCTGAGCCCAGGCCCTAACAGAGCTAAGTTTTGGTGGCAGGGAGGGGAGGAGAGGGGACTAGAGATGTGGGAGAGAGGAAGTGGGGGAGGGAGATGGTACTTATTTTCATAATTGTATGGCAAGCAATAAAATCCAAGCAAAGCAATAAAGACACACAAGCTTGAGCTGGAGATGAGGCTCAGTGGCAGAGCACTTGTCTAACCTAGGTTGCCCAGCAACCCTAGCACCCACTGCAAGCTACAGAGCCCTGCCCTCCTCCCCACCCAGCCCTAACACAGACCCTTTCCAACTAAGTGTCCAAAAAGGCCAAGAGGAAACCTTGCCCTTTGACCCCAAATTGCTAGAAACAAAGAGACATTCCTCCCTTTAAACAAAATAAAGAATCTCATAGCATATTAAACCATATAGCAAGAACTTGAAACATCAACTTAAATCAGATTGGATGGAGATGGCACAGATCTTACATTAGGAAACAGGGGGCCCTAGAACAAGTCCATAACACTCTTCAGAAGTTTCAAATCAAGAACTGCGCACCCCCATTGTATCAAAGTCAGTTCCCTGGAGCAGAATAGGATTTTTCTGTTTAGTAGCCTCACTTTGGTTTTTGAGGCAGATCTTCTTTCTGTGTGGTCCAGGCTGGCACAAGCTCTCCATCCTTCTGCCTCAGCCTCCTGATTGGATTATAGTGCTGGGTTATCCTGCCCAGCTCCCAGACTGTTTCTTTGTAACTAGTTTGTTGTTACTTCTCTTTTGGGTTTTGTTTCATCTGAGGAAAGCTGCTCAGTAAAAACCAGACTCTTTATGACCTCTTCATGTTTATTTATTTTTTGTTTTTGTTTTTGTTTTTTGTTGTTTTTGTTTTTCAAGACAGGGTATCTCTGTATAGCCCTGGCTGTCCTGGAACTCACTTTGTAGACCAGACTGGCCTTGAACTCAGAAATCTGCCTGCCTCTGCCTCCTGAGTGCTGGGATTAAAAGTGTGCACCACATATTTTTCAATCATACTTCCAGGCATTAAGTTTTGCTGAGCATGTCTGTATTTGTTTAGTGGACATTGGTGGGGCCATCCGTGGCACTGCTGAAGTGAATGAGATCTTGCTACCTAGCTTTTTTGTGGATCTCAGTATGAGCAAAGAAACAAAATCCAAGTGTCTGAACAGACTTCTTGTGTTCTGCAAATACTGTGTTCTGCAAATATTAAAAACGTGTTCTGTATGTGTGTTTTAAGTAGTCATCGAGTGTATCCTTAAAGTAAGACTTCAAGTACACAGAGAGTAACTGTTTGTTTAGCACATTTGGAGTTATGATAAAATAGTTAGAAATACTAAGAATGTCAAAACCATCACAGCAGAACTGTAGGAGTCAAATTAAACAACTGCCTTTAGAAAAACAATTAAGTGTTTAGAATCCACCGTGTCTTATTATTTTAAATCATTGTCTTAAGTTTTCTGTTCAGAAAGTAAAAAATGGTATATAATCAAGATGAAGAAGACAAACTGTCCTGGTCCTGCTGCCTCTGCCTCCCAAGGGCTCATTCCAGACCTGTGTCACTGGACACAGCTCTTGGAACATTGTTTAAACCTGGAATAGCACGGCCATAAACAAACGCCTATATAGAACCACTAATGAAACACTAAAACTGTGCTCTCTTCAAAGTCAGTAAGACAAAGTTCTAATTACTGTTTTAATAGAAGTTCTAGCCCTCATAACACACACACACATACACACACATACACACACACACACACACACACACACACACACACACCCATCGACCAGCAGGATGGCTCGGTGGGTAAAGGTGCCTGCCACCAAGCCTGACGACCTGAGTTCAATCCCTGGGACCCACGTGATAGAGGAAGAGAACTGACTCTTGGACATTGTCCTCTATCTCCATATGCATAGTATGGCATGTGCACCCCACATACAATAAAGAAAGAAATGTTCCAAAAGAACGAGCAAATATTACAAACAGCCATGATAAGGAAGCAAAATGAAGACCAGAATCAGAATTAGAATTATTAGAATTAGAATTAGATTAGACTTAGCCAAACAGTCATTATTTGCAAGTAATGCAATGGCCTGCCTGCAGATGGGGCTGGGTGATGGCCCAATCAGTAAGGCGCTTGCTGTGCAAGCAACAGAACAGAGTTTAGCTCCCCAACATCCATGTAGAGGCCGAGCAGAGACTTATGTATGCAGAGTCCCAGTGCTGGGAAGGCAGAAACAGGAGTTCACTGGCTGGCAGGGCGGCCTAGCAGAGTTGATAAGCTCCAAGGTAAGAGAATGATACTGTCTCAAAAATTAAGATGCAGAGCAATGAACAAAGACATCAACCTCTCGCCTCTGTCCACAGGCATTCACAGGTGCTCACATCCACACAACACATATATCACAAAAACAGTCAGGGGAGAGAGAGGAAAGAAGGGAGGGAGAGAGGGAGGGAGGGAGGGTTTAACTGTAGACTATCAAACAAATGTTGCTGCATACAAAAATAACTTACAAATCTAAAACTGTTATGATTTATTTGATTTCAAGTTATGCATGTGTATCTGCATTTGTATGTAGGAATGTGCATGTGTGTCTGCAGATGCTCACAGAGTCCAGAAGAGGGCATAGGATTCCCTGGAGCTGGGCTTACAGGCAGCTACAGTAAACTGCGCAACATGAGTACTGGGATCTGAACTCAGTTCCTTGCAAAGAGCAGTATGCGCTCTCAGCTGCTGCAGTCCCAAGAGTGTGCTCATGTGGCTAGCAAGAACTAGTCAGAAAGTTTAATTATAAAAATAAATTTACACACAATAAAACATAATAACTTCTATAGATAAATCTAACCAAAAAAGCATGTGGAAGAATATAAAGAAGATAAAACTTTTCTGAAAAACTCACAAGACATGAATGAACAATGGCAACACCTGCTCTGCCTTCATGAGCAGGAAATGAAGACTCAATTCTTATTCATGAATATCAAATTAAATGTAAAAATCTTAAATTACCCTATAAAAAGAGTATCTCAAATCAAGACCTCCTATAAGTTTTTATAATTATCTAACTGATTCTAAAATTTACAATCTAAAGGAAAAGCCAAATCATTCCAAAAAAAGGAAGGAAGGAAGGAAGGAAGGAAGGAAGGAAGGAAGGAAGAAGGAAGGAAGGAAGGAAGAAGGAAGGAGAGAGGAAGAAAGGAAGGAAGGAAGGAAAGAAGGAAGGAGGGAGGGAGGGAGGGAGGGAGGGAGGGAGGGAGGGAGGGAGGAAGGAAGGAAGGAAGAAAGGAAGGAAGTAGGGAGGGAGGGAAGGAGGGAGGGAGGGAAGGAGGGAGGAAAGAAGGGAGGAAGGAAGGAAGGAAGGAAGGAAGGAAGGAAGGAAGGAAGGAAGGGAGGGAGGGAAGAAGGAAGGAGAGAGGAAGGAAGGAGGAAGGAAGGAAGGAAGGAAGGAAGGAAGGAGGAAGGAAGGAAGGAAGGAAGGAAGGAAGGAGAGAGGAAGGAAGGAAGTAGGGAGGGAGGGAGAGAAGGAGGGAGGGAGGAAAGAAGGAAGAAAGGAAGGAGGAAGGGAGGGAGGGAGGGAGGGAGGGAGGGAGGGAGGGAGGGAGGGAGGGAGGAGGGAGGGAGGGAGGGAGGGAGGGAGGGAGGGAGGGAGGAAGGAAGGAAGGAAGGAAGGAAGGAAGGAAGGAAGGAAGGAAGGAAGGGAGGGAGGGAGGGAGGGAGGGAGGAAGGAAGGAAGGAAAGAAGGAAGGAAGGAAGGAAGGAAGGAAGGAAGGAAGGAAGGAAGGGAGGGAGGGAGGGAGGGAGGGAGGGAGGGAGGGAGGGAGGGAGGGAGGGAGGGAGGGAGGGAGGGAGGGAGGGAAAATATCAAACCCACTAGAGAAAACTGTATAACACAAAATGGGGTTCAAACTGCATTCCTGGAGCAGAGACAGGTAAACACATCAATGAAGAAAATAAAGACCAAATGTTCCTAGCATGGTCAGGCATGGTGCCTCACATCTGTAAGCCCAGCACTCTGGAGCCTGAGGCAGAAGATTAACAGTTCTGAGCTATTTGGTAAAATCCTGTATCCAGAACAATATTGCCAAGCATAAATGTGACCACGGTGTGACAGAAAAGGAGTGTCAAATGGGAGTGCACTTGTTGATCACTTGTGCGGAACAGGGGGGAACTGGCCTAGACTTAGAAATAAAATCAGCTAGCTATCTTTCACACAAATTCAAAACTTAATTCAGAAAATACACAATTCCTTTGGAATTGGAGTACACTTTTAAAAATAGCAACATGATGAGCTGAAAAATATTGAAATGTTTGACTCTATCAAATTTAAATTTTCACACTTTAAGAATGTCACAGTGCACTAGGAAGCTGAGTGGTTAGTACAAACACCACAAAAATAAACAAATAATCACAAAAATAGGAATAATAGCTGTAACAAATCGGTACATGATGCCTAGTGTCCCCACAACACAAAACTTGCCAAAAATGCAATTTTAAAAAATGGAAAAAGGCATGAACAGCTAAGGAATGATGCTCAGGTTTACCGCTAAGCATAGAAATCAAATTCTAAAAGTCAAGTAACTTTACATTCGCTGGAGTTGCCAGTGGGCAGAGACCAATACTGGATTCCTGAGAAGCCAGCTGCAGAGCAGCCACACAACCAAAGCAGCTCGGATCCCTGCTCGGGCAGGTGGGCAAGGCCACCCGTTCTGTATAATAGAAAAACTGGAAAATATTTGTGTTGCTAAAATGTTAGCTGGACCTAATGACCTATGTCTGTAATTCCAGCATGGGGAAGCTGAAGCAAGAGGAGTCTTCAAAAGGAGGCTAAATTTTATAGTCTCACTAGACTTGGCTTCAGAACTGCATGCATTAGCAGTTATAGAAACTAAAGCCAGCACTGAAGAGGTTTTCTTAAGATAATGCTGAAATGTTGTACGAAATTGCTTTAAAAATTCACAGCACAGTGGACCTTTATACATAGGACATAACGCTGAAACATAACACTAGAATCTAGGCAGAAAATATACACCAGAGGAAGGAACAGGAAGGAGGGGCTGAGACTGAGCCCGAAAGGTGTCATCACAGACAGCTGTCATCTGTGAACCTCACTTCAGGTGACAGCATAGCAAGCAAGTTCACTTACACCAACTAAAACATTCCAAAGCCTGTGTCCCCTTCAGGCCAGCGCTGGCCAGCACTTCTTTATGGAGCATCTGACTGTATGTGTTTACTCTAACAGGAAGAGGAAATGTTAGTGTGCTTTTGTGGGTGGGATCCAGGAGCTTTCCTGTATTTTCTCTTGCATTTAATTAACCAAGCCAAAATATTAAGGCTATATTTAATTTCATTGCATTAAAAATAACAGGCCAGGAGTAAGAGTACACATCTTTAATCTCAGCATCAGGAGAGCAGAGGCAGGTAAAGCTATGTGAGTTAGAGGCATGGAGAGGTCAAGGCCAGCCAGGGCTACACAGTAAGATCCAGCTCAAGAAAGAACAGCAGCAGATGCTACCTCAGGCCCCTCTGCTGGGAAGCCCTCATCCCAGAAGGCACCTAGTCTGAGCTGTTGGCAACTCCCCAGGATGCAGTGAGCACAGGGAACTCGCCCCCTCAACCCCGCCCTAGTCACTGTGCAGTTCACATTCTCTGTTCACTGCCCTCTCTCTTTACTGTGGTGCTCACGCCACTCTCCTCAGCCTAAGCCTTGCACAAGAACATCAAAGCAAAAATAGGAAAAAAAATAATAAACTTCAAACAATGAGGCCAAGACTACACAAAATCTTCAACAGACAGACACAAGTGAGGCCTGGACAGATCTACTGACAGTATAGTTCCAGTAGCCAGGCCCCAATGGAAGCCCTCAGGACCCTGTAAGCATTCCTGTTGTGCAAATTGAGGATCCCTAGGAAGACAATGCAGTCTATCACATGACTATTACCCAGACCTCAATCCCATCTCCTGCCAGGCTGCATGGGCTCAGCTTTCACCTCTCCAAGTCCACAGCCAGCCTGCAGACCCTTGGATCACAGGCTTGCTTCAGCCCTGATGCCCACCCTCCCTCCCTCCCTCTTTCCCTCCTTCCCTCCCTCCACTCCTCTTCATATCTTCCTCCCTTCTTCCTCTTTCTCTCTCTCTCCTGCACTATGGGACATGAGTCTGGTGCAAGCCAGGCCAGATCGAGATCCATCCCTCCTGAAGCCACTTCAGCACACACATCCTCAAACCAGTCTTGTAAATGAGACCTCTGCAAACAGAAACCTCTCAGCACAAAAGCAAGCAGTGGGTGAGTGAGTGGTCCAGGGTGTCTGAGGCCTGCACCTACCTCGACACCCACACATCTGCCCTAACATCTTCAACTGTGTTTCTGGCAAGGCTCTCCCATAAGAATCGCAGCCAACAGTACCGTCGTTTGGCACTAGAGAGATGCCCAGTGGTTCAGAGCACATACCACTCTTGCAGAGGATTTGAATTTGTCTCTCAGCATCCATCTCAGTTGGCTCAGAACTGCCTATAAATCCAGTTCCAAGGGACTTGATATCCTCTTCTGGACTGTGCAGGGCTCTGCACTCACAAGTGCACAAACTTACATGAATATGAACATAACACACATAAATTACAAAATAAAAAGATGAGGATGAAACGATGGCTCAGTAGTTGAGAGCTTGTCTCCTCTTCCAGAGAACCTGGGTTCAAGTCCCAGACCCACACTTTGGCTCAAAACCATCTGTAACTCCAGTCCCAGAGACTCCAATGCCCTCTTCTGAACTCTGCAGGCACTGCACACACATGATGGATAGATGTACATGCAGGCCAAACACCCCTATGTAGCAGAATTTTCCCTGTCCAATTAATTTAAATATTAATACAACAAGAAGCCTGTGGTTGAACAGGGAAAGGGGAGGCAGAGCTAAGAGTTGCAAAGACAGGGAGTGACACAGGAGAAGGGGAAAGATGGAGGATGAACGGGACAATTCAGATTCCATGTGGCTTTAAATAGCCACAGGTAGCTATAATATCATATAGGGATAGAATAATTGGGGTAACTTGTCTTATCTAGGGGGCAGCTTGTATCATCAATGGCTCTAAAATTATTGTGCGGGCATCCTGTGAAGTGGGAATTTATTGATATATAAATCTGACTATTTAATTACAAGCTTCTAGAGATTTGATTTACTGGAATTTGGGACCACCAACCACAGGGAGTGGATGGCTGAGAAGTTACGAGTGGCTCTGAGGTGGGAGAACTGGAGCTAGGAAGACCACCACACAGAGGCTAGCCTAGAGGCGGGGAGACCTCAGGCAGAGAGTAGCTGAGTTTATAACTCGGGACCTTGCTGTTCCTATTTAATATTTTCCAAAACACCCATACACATAAAAATAAGTAAGTAAAATTTTAAACAAATAAAATATGTTTTTAAATTCCCAGCCCTTGACTCCCCATTCTCTGACATCTTTATTCTCTTCTACCTGTCGCCACTGCCGAGGTTCTCACTGCCCCCATCTGAGCACTCGCCTGCCTTTTGACTCCTGTTAATAAGGGGCTTCAATTCCCTCCATGAATGAGGTTAGGTTAAGTGGTGCAGCCCACCAGGTGCTGCTGAGTTTCAGATGGCAGCAAAGCAAAGGGAACACTGTCAGTTCTTCCTAGATGAGGGACTTAACAAGGTTAAAAACCTAATCTCTGCTTTGAAAAAAATGAGAAAGCCCAATTTGTCAACTCAGCATGAAACGACCACTCCCCCTAATGAAGTTCAGTGGCTGATCACTGTACAGATGTCAGAGGTCAGGGGCCTAACTAAGCCCCCACAGAATGGGGCCCAGCTTCCATTTTCACTGGATTTGGAGGCAGGACTTTTATGAACATAGTGAATTTTCAAAGGTTGCAAGGGCAGGGTTCTAATGCAATTAGAGTGGCAGCCTGATAGGAAGGGACACCAATTCTCTCATACTCACACAGGCTCACATAGAGCAAAGGTGACATGAAGACACAATGGTAAAGAAGACAGCCCCACCGTAAGTCTAGAAAAAGATGTTTCACCAGGCACCACCTTAAATTTGGACTCTGGACTTCTAGAACCATGTTACGGTTCTATTGACTAAGTCCCCTTGTCTGTTATTTGTTAGGCATCCTTATCAGACAACATTCCACTTTATGAATTTAAAATGAGGACACAGAAGACCAATAACACCCATCGCCAGGCATACCCCACATGTGGCACCTGCACACCCCAAGAAAGCCAGAGCTGCCATTCTCCTGCAGGCACGGAACTGGAGCTCTTGGCACAGATCTCCTCTAGGAATCTGGAGTGCACTTTCTAGTGATCCTGACCTTGACCTGAATACATTGTAACAAGGCTCTCCTTCTGAGCTGGGTCCTAGGACCTCAGCAGCAAAACAGGGGTCTGCTCCCTTTTCCCTTGGGCAAACTGTCTCTGGGATTCAAACCAGAGAAGTCTACCTCTAAAGCCCAACTAGCCCTCCAGAGAGATGCCCAGGGGCAATAAAGAACAGGTAGGGTGAGCTCTTGCCCAAGGCATGACACCTAAGTACACCACCTTAGGCTGATGAATAGTTAAAGAAACAGAACTCTTCTAAATGGTATGGAAAGGGTAATCATAGGCCTCTCTCATTGCCACAAACAAACAAACAAAAAGTGTTTCAACAGTGACTGGTGCCATGGGATTGACACTCAGCCAGGCCATGAAACTGTGTTTCCTTAAGATTACAGATCAGCCTTAAGAAACTAGAGAGACAGATCCAGGCAGTTAGAACACTTAGAAAACAATGAAAGGCCCCCTGGTAGCCTCCAGAGGTGAAACTAGAAAGCCAATGACAAAGAAAGGAGTTTGAAGGGATCAAGAACAAGCATGCTGCTAATGAAGTCCAGGTAACAACACCTCCCATAGCAATGCTCAGAGTAAGCAGCCCTTCCCAGGAAGTGGGTGATGGTCTACAAGATGACACTAAAACCATTATGACACCTCATACACAGAACTGGGCTGCTTTCAAAGCTGAGGAACACAAGCCTTGAGAACCCAAGGGAGAGCTTTACTTACATGACGGGATAATGAACTGTGGTTCAGTGTTGCCTGCGTAGCCAAGCTTGGTGTACCTAAAAGCACAAAGTCATCAACACAGGTTTAGACGGCAATGCTCCAGACCACACCCCACTCATGCTGTCATTATAAGCTCACCAAGTCTAGAATATTCCCTTGAAGTTAAAAACAGAAAGAGAGAAAGAGAGGGGGGAGGGAGAGGGAGAGGAAGAGAGAGAGAGAGAGAGAGAGAGAGAGAGAGAGAGAGAGACTGTGCTGCCTGAGAATCATTTGAAAGTAGTTGCAAAGTTTACAGTATTAGCTTGTTGGTCCAGAATAGAAGCATAAATAATGCTCGTGTCTATACCTCCGACCCCTGACTCTCAGCGAGCTGTCACATTTTTCTGACCTTCACAAGAACACAAAGAAGATACATTTGTCCCAGTTTTGCAGACCGAAGAACTGGGGCACTGAAAAGCTAAGCTACCCAAACTAAAGAGCTGGTGAAATGCAGAAAAGAACCTATGCCTGAGCTGCAGCTACCTCAGCACGGGCTCTGTGCCAAGGCCTTACTTCCTCACTCCCTAAACTTTTGGACTGACTACGGAATCTTCTTAAACTGCCATGGCATATGTGTAGACACAGCCCCTGCCATCTCCTGAGGATGCGACAGGAGCATCTCTTTCCCATCTCCATTCAGGAGAAAGAAGCCCACTTTCTGTCAAGATACTCTGATAGATTCCAAAAGCCTGTACGAAAACAACTGCCAAAATACTACTTTCTGTTCCAAAAGCATTCGATAATCTCCTAACTATAAAGGGGAGGATTGTAAAACATCACTGGGACCAACTGCTGGAAGGTTACACAGAAAAGCAGTCTCAGGAGCTTGAGGAGTCTGAGGGCCCCAACTCAGCTGATCCCAGCTGATCCCAGCTCTCATTGCAGACAGCCTTTGCTTAGAGTGGACAAAACCCTCCCTGGGACTACAAAGAAACAATGAATTTGTTCTCATTTACAGATTATTTCAAGATGTTTGATATTAAATGCTTCCACTTGACATTTCTAAATCTTCTTAATTTTATGATTTTTTTAAAAAATATACTTTTCCCTATGCTGACTTTGGTATTTTAAAAAAACTTATCAAGTAATACACACAAGCTGGCTACCCTTGTACCATACCTATTGTCCATCCTCCATGGAGTGTGAGTTCTTCAGACTACAGGAGAGGGAAAGGCCAGACCCCTACCACACTAGACCACAAACCCAGGAGTGTATAACCAGGGATCTATAACTGCAGATACATTGTAGCAGAGAATGGCCTAGCTGAAAGCAATGGGAGGAGAGGCCCTTGGTCCTGTGGAGGTTTGATGATCCAGTGTAGTGTGTTTCTCAATCAGTAGGGCAAGAAAGGGACGGGGTGTGAAGGAGAATCCTCATCCAGGCAGAGTGGAGGCTGAGAGTGCAGATTGTAGTTTGAGGGGTTAGTGGAGAGTAACCAGGAAGTGGCATATTATGTGAAATATAATCCAATGGAATGATTAATAAATACATTTTTAAAACACACACATATTCCAGGCATTTAATTTTTACCAGTGAAGACTCAGTACCCAGCTCATAGTGTCAGGGAAAGCACCTAGCTGACCCTCCTACCCTGATGAACTCCCAGTAGGAAAGCATTCTTTATCCCTGTCCACACTGTCTTAAATATCCTTCAACTTAAAGTACTTCTTTCTGAGGCCAGACAGTAGTGGTACATGCCTTTAATCCCAGCACATGGGAGGCAGATTTCAGAGTTTGAGGCCAGCCTGGCCTACAGAACAAGTTCCAGGACAGCTAGGGCTATACAGAGAAACCCTGTCTCAATCCCCCTGCACGCCACCCCCAAAAAAGGCCATTCTTCTGTTTAGTTATATTCATTCCCTATCAACTGGTAGGTTGCTCTACTTCTGGAAGTGGTGTTGACTTTATTTTGCTTTGCAATAAATGTGTGAGATAGGGATGAGCCATAGGACAAAAATGTACACTGAACAGAAAGCTCTTGGATTACAGGTCTGTGCTAGGGCTGAGCTACACCATAAAAAGTTTTTTATTCTTTTTTTTCTTTCAGAAATTAACACAATCTTGGGGTTTACAATGTGACCAAATATCCTGCAGTATAAATTAACCATATTCCCTCCCTTATAGAAATCAAGCTCTCTGACAAGTATCCTGGTAGTTTCCAGGCATGTCTGAGTGCATCATCATGGAAACACATGATTCCAAGGACATTAGAAATGGGTTCTTGAAGCTGTTTCACATGGCAAATAGAAACCTAAAAAACACCAAGCCATCCCTGATCCTTATCATAAGGGATAAATTCCCCTTCCCCCTTCTCACATAATTCATGGCAAGATATCACCATTCTTGACCTTGGCTCAGTGTCCTATGTGCTGTTGAATGGAAGTGTTTCTGTCCAAGGGTCAACAAACAAACCACAGAAACACTGAATTCAGTTAAACAGGGAAGGTTTATTGAATGCACACCCCATAACTGAACATCCAGGGCAACAGCTGAAAACTGTATGCTAGATATTTCTTAGGGCCAGCTCCATGAATACATAATAAAGAGCTCATGAACAGGGGCTAGATATGCTGCCCTTACTCAAGCCGATTTAAACATAACAGTTCATATTGATCTTGAATTTGAAAGGTCTTATATGAAACATATAGATGTGGAAATTTATAAGGTTAACAAACCTCATATACAGAACATAACAGTGTACATGGCCGGCATAACCCTGCTCTGAGTCAAGATTTTGTTTCATTTTGTTTTACATAAATGACTGGTTTCTTCGTTAGGGTTTTACTGCTGTGAACAGACACCATGACCAAGGCAAGTCTTATAAAAACAACATTTCAATGGCGCTGGATTGTAGGTCAGAGGTTCAGTCCATTATCTTCAAGGTGGGAGCATGGCACAAACAGAGCTGAGAGTTCTACATCTTCATCCAAAGGCTGCAGGTGGAAGACTGACTTCCAGGCACCTAAGGTGAGAGTATTAAGCCCACATTGACAGTGACACACTTACTGAACCAGGTCACACCTATTCCAAAAGCCCACACCTCCAAATGGTGCCACTCCCTAGTGCAAGAATATACAAACTATCAATTTCCAATCCCTGGCCCCCATAGATTTGTTCAAACACATGAGTCTATGGGGGCCATACTTAAACATTACATAATGCAAAATGCATTTAGTTCAACTTTTAAAATCCTCATAGTCCATAGCTGTCTCAACAATAGTAAAAGTCCAGAGTTCAAGGCCTCTTTTGTGATTCATCCAATCACTTAAATTCAATTCCCCAAAGAAAGACAGGAAACCAGCTGGGTAAACTCCAAACTCTGCATCTCCATCATGTCAAAGTGGTCTTCAGATCTCCACTCCCTTTTCATCTTTGTTGACTGCAACAAACTGTGTTAACCTGGGTTGGTTCAACTCCCTGTTAGCAGCTTTCCTTAGCATGTATTTCATGGCTCTGGCATCTTTAACATCTTTGAGTCTTCAAGGTAATTTCAATGTTACAGCTGCTTGTTGCAGTGTCTGGGATTCCACTTGATCTTTTTGGCTCCTCTTAAGGGCTGGCATCACTTCTCCACCTCTGCCCTCAATAGCACTCTAAGCTCAGGTTGATCCACTCCACTACAGCTGCTGTTCTTGGTGATCATCTCATGTTACTGACAAATCCAATATACAAGGTTGTTGCACTCCAACTAGGCTTCACCAATAGCCTCTCATAGGCTCTCTTCATGGTGCCAAGCCTCAAATCCTTTTCATGACACCCTCAGTCCTGGGCCATCAACTACAGCTGAGGCTACACCTTCTCCAATGGTGTTCCATGATCTCTCACAATGCCAAGCCTCAGCTGTTCTTCATGATACCTCATGCCTTCAAAACCAGTGCAACCTGGGTGACACTTCCATATTACCAAGTCAAGAAGGCACATGAAGTACAACCTGGACTGTCTCCAGAACATAGCATCTTTGTGCTCCCATAAAACAATTCCCAAATTTTACCTCAGTGATGCTGGTCTCTTCTTAATCATTGCTAATTTCTTAGCTCCAACTAACCAGCATCAATTGTCCTCGTAGTTCCTTCCATTCCTAACTAGAGCCAGAGCCACATGGCTGAAGGTGCCAAGTTCTGCTGCTTAGAGGAACTAGAACATCACCCCCTTGTAATATTACATTATCACTGCCTTTGTTTTCCAAATACTTCCCTGCCTAAGCCTGGCTATCCTGGTTCTTGCCCTGTAGATGGACTTTGACCAGCATAGATCAATATGCCTGCCTCCTGGGATTAAAGGTATGCACCACCAGGCCTGAATTTAAATTTAGCTGGGTAGAGTCTTACCACAAGGTCCCACTCCCTTAATCTGTTATCTCATAGAACACAGGATTCTGCTCCATTTCACTTCCTGTTAACCCTTTAATACTCAAACCATGTATTTTATATTTTTCCTTTCAAAGCTTGCTATGCTTGTTCAAATTTGTCTTCCTAAGACTTAACCAGAGAACAAAGTCTCCTCTGGGCTTTTTTTGAAACTTCCCTTGTCAATGCAATTAATCTGAGGCTCTTCACCTTAGTCTCAGGCAGACTTTTCAGTCTAGGGCAAAAAGTAGCCACATTCTTCACCAAAATACCACAAAACAGTCTTTCTGCCACATTCTGAAATTCTTCTCCTTTGAAATCTCTTGGGCCAGGTCAACAAAGTTCAAATTACTCCCATCAACAAAGTCTTCCATATTCCTACTAGGATGACCCATTAAGCCACTTTTAAAGCATTCCTCTGTGTTCCAAATCCAAAGTCACCAAATCCACAGTCTTTCAAATGAAAGCATGGTCAGGCCTATCCCAGCAATGCCCCATTCCCTGGTACCAACTTCTGTCTTTTTTTTTCAAACCTGTGCAATTTTTTTCTTTAGACTAACATACATAAGAAACCTGAGTAGTCACTTTCACAAAATGTGATTTGTGCTAGAAAGCGTTGTTTGATGCCTTCTAGATCACAGGCCTGCCAGGCCCATGAAGAAGCCACTTTATCTTCTAATAAGTAAAACACTCTAGAGTCCAAATTCCTGGCTTACAACTATCTGGTAGAGCTGGTGGAAAGCAGGAAGGGACATGCTTTCCCAAGTCCAGAACTTAGGCCACCAGAGTGAGAGCAGCCTGTCCTATGGCTGCAACACCCAGTAAAGCCCCATGACAGCACCGTCCAATCAACTGTGAAATGAATGCTGAGGCGGACATGTTGTCTCCAAGGCCAGCTGCAGAGGAAACAAGTTAAGTGTCATATATAAGCTGCAGTCTTCAGGGTCTCTTCTCCAAGTTCCTCAGGCATTCAGTGAGACCTGACTGTACAAAGACAGAGAATCTTCCAGTACACTATGCTGGCCGTATCTGGGAAGGACTCCCAACTCCTCCATGTACCCACCTGACTGTCCCACTATATATACAATACAGTCACCACAAAAAAAAATAATAATTTTAATTTGGCAACATGAAACTTCTGTAAACTGGACCAGCTCCAAAAACATTAATACTAAAGTAGTCCCTTCACCAAATATATACCTGAGATTAGCTGCTCATGAAAGTTTAAAGGCACCACTCCAGCATTACATGTCCACTCCACCCAAGTTTAAATTGATTTTCCCTGGACAAGAGTCTTGGGATTTGGAGAAGCCAGCAAGAACTCCAGATATATTGCTGTGGGTAAGTTTGTCAGCTGTGCAGATGATCCCAGCTACAGGCCAGCCATTCATATAAAGAGTGTGACCCTAAGGCTTATACTGTTCAGCTCTGAGGAAGGCTTGATTTACAGTGAAGAGGTGTAACCGGAAGACAGGACAGAGATGTACAGCATTCATTCCTCCAAAACTGCCAGGCCTGACTTACGGTCTCCACAAGCAGCCGTCCACTTCCTTAGGGCTGAAGTCCTCCCTAGACTAGCTCTGATCCAGAGGAAGTATTGGGATTTTACGAGTCAGCAACTGTTCTGGTGACTCCACAGGCACCCAGGTCTTTTGGAATAAGGACTGTGACTGGACTGGATGCATTTGCAATCCCGTTGGTCTGTGTACTTCTTGAAATGTGCCTCTTAATCTGCTTCAAGTGCCAGTCTACTCCATCATCGAAGCCTGAAAGTGACCTAGGCCCTCTTTGTGACAGAAGTTGAGGGAACGCTCTGGAGAGAGGCCATTGGGTTGGGTGGCTACTGGGAGGGGATGTGGATGGGCAGGCACAGAGGATGGGTATGCCCTGGGGTGAAAATGACTGGCTGATCACTGAGGAGTGTATGGAGACCCTGTCTGCAGCATCACACTGTGGGGTGGGAAAGCAGATGAACCAAAAGTCATTCCTGAACTCAGAGATGGTGGTGGAGTTCCATAAAGATAGACACTGGTTGACAGTGAGTTCTGCCACTTGGGAGCTGCACCATGGTTGTCGAGATCTAGAATATTTGGGGACTCTCTGGCCTCTCCACAGATTCATCAATCTTTTCTTCTTCTGGACCAGAATTGTGTCCATCAGGAGGAACAACCTTAGCAGTCACTGCATCCATTTGAGTTGGAGGAGTTAAGGCAGAATTTAGTGTCTCACAACCTTGCAGACTAGACAGGACATTCTTCTCTGGGAAGAGGGAGCATGGAGGGTGACTCCCTGGGGGTCCACTTGGGCTTCTCTGGGAAGGGAGAGATCTCTGCCAATCAGAAAAGCCCTGTGGACATGTATAATGAGGAGTCCTCTGATAGGGGTGGTAGGAAGGCAGAGAAGAAGGCTGGTAGGTATATCTCATTCCTTGCTGAGGATGGTACCTAGGAAAGAGTCCAGGTTGGGGACCATTATCCTGGAACCCCCTGGGAGGAAAGGACTGAGGCTGTGATCCTGAGGACTTTCCTCCCATCATAGAGCCCAAGCCTTGCAAACTTGGACTCATAGAGTACTGTGTAGCTGAGTTAGAGTATTCTATGCCAGGCATGTATAAGGGAGAAAACTGGTTCACCTTGCCTGCCATCCAACCGGGATCTGTGCAAAGAGATGTAGTAGCATTCGGTCCTATGCATAGCATGGCTTCTTGCAATGTTTTACCCCTGGGGCAGATTGGCTTTTCTGGATCACTACCATCAAGGCCCTTCCCCTCTGAACTACAGGGAGATGCTTCACCAAGGACCTCATTTTCAGGTAGATTCCCCATCTCTGCCACTATGGAGAAGACTCTCAAACAGCCTTGCACAGCTGGGCTGCTGTAGCTATTGTCCAAAGGCCAGGTTTTCTTGTTCTTTGATGTGTTAGAAGTGTCTGCAGAGTCTGAAGCATCACTATTGAGTCGGAGGTCCTCTGTTTCCCTTTCTTGTGGTGAGCTTTGCCTGGTACCGCTGGCTTGCAAGGGAGGTGCAGGGTGAAGTAGTTGTTTGAGGTATACCCCCTCTGAAGAACAAATGCTTGCTGCTTTCTCTTCATGTCCAGGCAAAGGCTCTGGGTCTTCCTCAGGCTCTTGTGTTTCAGTCATCTCCTGTGTACTCCCAGGGTTGTCCAATGCATTCTAGGGCTCTGACACACATACTGATGACGAATGAGCTACCTTTGGAGAGGGACCAGTTATTGGGGAGGAGTGCGCTAGAGGGGGGTGGTAAGGCATACCTGGGGGAAAGACTCCGGAGGGGAGCTGCTTCATGGCAATCATTTCAGGGCTGTCCATCATGGATTCCCCTACTTGTGCCCCCCGGGGCATCTGGGAGGGCCCTCTGAATCCAGGACTTGGTGCTGGAGTTGGAGGTGTCTGCAAACCATGTCCATCAGACTTACAGGGTGGCTGCATATACCCTGAGGAAGGAACACCATGAGGTAGAAAGCTTGACTATTTAGTCCACTGATTTGGTGGGATAGGTTGTCTCATCACTAGGCCATCCATCACATGACCAATGGTATGAGGGTGGTGAGAGGGTCCTGGACCCAGGTGGGGCTTCTCAACTGGCCCCAAACATCCAGGGTTTACAGTACCATGGTTCCCATTCCAAACAGCAGGGTGTCCTCGATTTAGATACTTGTATGAATGATAAATATGACCGGGAGGAATTTCAGACCTTTCAGGAAAGTCTGGGATCGGGTTGGAGTCCCACCATGCCTAGAAGGAATAAATCCTGCCTGGAATGGAGCTGGTGGATACATGTTTCCAACTTGACTGGGACAATTCATCTGCCCAAGCTGTAAGGATGGGACATGTGACACCATATTGGAAAGGTCTGAAGCACTGAGCAGGGATCGCCAATGGTTGCTAATTCCAACTGGAGACTGTATAGCAAAGGTTGGGTGTTGCAAGGGCTCCTCTGGGGGCACCTCTGGAATTCGAGAGGAGCCATGTAAGTTGATGGATTCTGATCCTTGAAGAGAGCCAAACATTCCTGGTGCTGCTGGCTTCATCTGGTTTAAAAGGGATGCGTGGCTAGGCACCCTACCACAATGCAGGGGGCAAGAAAAGCCTTGGCCATTTGATGTGCCGACCTCTAAAGGGAGTTGTATGGAACTGCTGCTCTGATTGTCCCCTGAGGAGGCAGCTCAGTGTGCTGCGGGCAATGATTTTCCCCCATTCTTTACTGGTGGCTGTTTCCTGCTGTACACTTCTGTGTTTCTTGAGAGAGTCCAAACATGGCTTCCACTATTTCTACCAGACTGACTCCTTCTTTTTTAGCATTTTTCATCCTCTTTGATCCAAAATTCTTCATCTGTGTCTCCATCTTCACCAGGAAAGTGTTTTGTCATGGCCCGATGGAAACACTGCTCTAAATTGTCAGACATCTTGGTATATTCATTACTGTCACCATTGTATTTTCGGCAATTTTTTAACATGGTCTTCGTGACATTTACAAATTGCTCCTTGGTAAACTATGAACCTCCATTTAATTTCTTCTCCATGTTTGAAATATCCATGGGGGTCTTAATAATCTGGTAATAGTTGGGGGCATAAGATTATTCCACAGGTTCCAAGAAGGGCCAGGAATCCTTGTGAGCCTTTGCCACATCTAGAACTTTTACATGGCTGTGAAATCATCATCCAATTCAAAGAGGTCCTTGGTCTTCTTCCATTCCCTCATAGGAGAATTCAGATCCAAATGGGAAAGTTCTGGGGGTAGCTCCTTGCCTTTAGCCAATAGCCATGCTCATTCTTCCCTGAGCTTTCTCCTCTTAGCCCAGACTTCCACTGCCTTGACCTTTTTCCTCCTTTTCCTGCATTCTCTCCTCCTTTAACATCTGATCTTGCTCTTTCTTCTGCACTGCAAGAAAGATCGGTCGTTCCTCCTCCTCCCACCTGTGCTTCTGTTTTTCTATCTTGGTGAGCATGGGAGTTTCCTCTAGCTTGATGAATTGGATGGGCAGGTGGACAGATATAAACCTGTGTTGCAGCTCTGGCTTTGTGCCCTGTGGACGATTTCCCTTCTGAGCAATCATGTTGCAGATTTCAGGCAGGAAGTCCTGCTAAGGAGCTTGTAGAGTTGCTGCTCTTGGAGAGAGGTCGGCTCTCATGAAGCTCTCAGTAACCTGTCTCCATTCTTGTGTTAGACACAGGATCCACCAAGTACCTTGGCCTGCCCCTCCGGATCCATTTCTTTTGTGTAGGTCAGATGTCAAGGAGTTTTCTTCCTGCTTTTCACTGGATATAATCTCCTCCTGTAGTTTTTTTTCGTTTTGCAGGCCTTCCTCTTCTTTTGTCTGATTTTCCAGGAACATTTGAGACATTTTTTTTTTTTTTTGCCTTTCACTTTCCCTGCTCAAGGAGAGTTCTCCATTGGACCTTCCATGTACTAAGTCTTCTTTGTACATTTGTGTCCCATAGAAGTACCAGTACAGTGCACCTGAATTGTCTTCACCTAGAGGTTCAACTCGGAGACTGTCTGCATCCAGACCCTTGAGAAGAACAAAGACATCATCTGCAACAAGCGGGTAATCACAGAGGAGATGCAGGATCTCTACTCATGTACGCAGAGGAAGGTTTGAAAACTGGGATCTCTCAGAGGATTGGGCTTTCCTTCTTCAAGCTCACAACCTTAGTTAACAATATCTTCCAAGTAGCTGTGGAATGTCTGAGACGTGATACCTCTTCGCTAATAGCAGCCTTGAAGCAGGCAGGCAATCAGATCACTGATAAATACCAAGTCATCTCTGTGAAGAGTTGCCTCTAACTCCTCGATCTCGAAGTTGAGCAGGCATAAAGCCTTGTGAAAGAACAAGCAGAATGTGCAATGGCTGGGACTTCCCACCAGGAGCAGAGCATGCCCAGCATGGCCATGCAGCCTTCCTCTGGGCACATCTCCCTGCTGTGATTACTCACTTACTCTTGCTTGCTTCAATCTTGCTTGCTAGCTCCAACTCTGGCCATGGGGCAGCGCCTCTCACTCAGCAAATGGCAGCTCCCTCAGCTTAGCAAGAGCTCAAGCAGAGGCAGGCCAGGACAGGGGTAGTGCACTGGGGGAGTAGCTTGCAAACTCACTCAAACAGGCACATGCTTGCCCCCTCCCTCAATGGCTGTCCCAACATCTGACTTAGTTATGGTTTTACTGCTGGGAACAGACACTATGACTAGGGCAAGACTTATAAAAACATTTCATTGGGGCGGGCTTACACGTTCAGAGGCTCAGTCAATTATCATCAAGCATGACAGCATTCACACAGGCATGGGAAGAGCAGAGCTGAGAGTTCCACATCTTCACCCAAAGGCTGCTAGTAAAAGACCCATTTCCAGGCACCTAGGATGAGAGTATTAAGCCCACACACACAGTGACATGCCTACTGCAAACAGGTCACACCTATTCCAACAATGCTACCCATCCAAATGGTGCCACTCTCTGGTACAAGAGTATACAAACCATCACAACTTGGAAGCATATTACAGCAACAGCATGAAATAGACTGACGGCTGCCTTGTAACAAATTTCCTACAGATATGGTAAGGGGGCACACCTTACCAGAGAGAACTTTGTATCATTAGGAAAGATGTCTGCATGATGTTAGCATGTTTATACAAGGTCCATGGCCTCAACAGGAGCACTTTCAAGGAGGACAGAGAATGTGTGTTTTACTTGAAATAAAGGGCTTCAGCACTGTTGCTCAGACTGGTCGGTGCCGATTTCACCTCACTCTATCCATGCACAGGAACCCAAGTTGTCCTCCCACCTTCCTTTTGAGCAAGGTATAGGCACAAAAAGACCAGGACGCAGAGCTGGTGTCCAATTCCTCAGTTATGCTCAATTTTTAACTAATGTTTAAACAAATACAGTGTGGTCACTTATTATTGATAGTCTTCACATCTTACTGAGGGCACCAATTGCTTGACTACAACCAACTCTCTAAAAAGTCTGCGCCCTGGGACATATATCAAGATCAATCTGGCATGGAGGTGCATGCACACTTTCCTGTACTGAACATAGAAAGGTGGAGGTAGAAGTTTGATGTATGGTAAATTGGCCACCAAGTTCACATTGTGTTCCTGGATTTCATCTCAGGACAAGGATGTGGAGAGTCTCTGATGTCTTCTGTCTAGCCCCTTGAAAGATTCTCTGAGCTTTGGCCTCAGCACTTAATACTTCCTGCTGGGTCAGCAACACTAAAGGAAGATAAGATTGTCATCAGCACCGTATCACGCTACCAGCAGTGGATAATAATCAGTTGTTCAGATGATGATACTCACTTTCATTTTTTCCTAATGTGGGCTAAGGGAAACAGAGAACATAGTCCTTAGAATGGAAAGATCATTCTCACTTCTCCATCTTCCCAGAAAGAAAGACTGGAAGGGAGAGAATGGTAAGTTCTTTATAATAGAAAAGACTTGGTAAGTGAGGCCTTTGATGTAGCATGTGATTCAGTGTTGTTTTCTGAAACAGGGTCTCAAATACCCCATGTGGACCAAGTTAACCTTGAGCTCAGACAATTCTGCTTCCACTTTCCTATATTTGAGCTTCCAAGTGGGGCCTCCAAGTACTGTGGAAACATAACTAGTCATTGTGAGAGACCTGGATAATCTAATGCTAAGGCATGTACAGCACAGTATAGCAAAAGTCATTGATTTCTATGTCTGCCCCCTATTTCAGATAGTTGCTGTCATATGACAGCCAATCATCAACAGAGAAAACAACTTGACTCAGCAAAGTCATGGTGTCCACATTCTGTTGTGTTCTGTATGAGGTTTGTTAATCTTACAATGGTACATAAACCATTCCATGGGACCCCTCAAATTAAGGGTCAATATGCAGTTATATCTAAAATGGCCTGATCCGAACAGAGCACTGGATACTTCCCTAACTTTGAATGAACTAATTTTGTTTTTTCATTTGTTTTTGTTTGTTTGGTTGGTTTGGTTTTTGGGTTTTTGTTTTCTGTCTTTATAAGTTAACAAAGATAGATTTTTTGAGCTATGGCTCCGGCACAAATCCTGAGCAATGGTTCTGATCAATCAACTTTAGGGTCTGCATTTAATGAATCATTCATGTTTGACGGAAATTGGGTTTTGTGTGGTTTGTGGGGCCAAACATGAACCCAAATACAAGATGCTAGGACCTTGCCCAGTCAACGAACCTATGTCTATAGTATTACCCTATACTTTCTGCCTGCACATCTGCACCTCTGTTGAATATATTATTTATTTCATACAGAAACTCATGGTGTAGCACACAGAGGGCTATAAGCAATACTGATAGGTGAGATTGGTGCAATGAGAAAAGCCCCCACACAATCTGATGGTCACACATTGGTCGCTCCATATTTCAGTTTCCTTTGCCAAAAGATCTCTAGAATGTTGTCAGAAGCATGATGACTGCATGTCTCCCTCCTAAGGGATCTTGAGGCAAATTTCAAATGCTAAACACAAGGCTTCATGAGTGTGGTCCCTAACACACACCCACACTGCAACCAGCCCTGAAGGCTCAGCATGGATGAGATTTCATGCACCTGTATATGATTAGACAGGAGTAGATTTTGGCTGCATATTCAAACTGGTATGATTTCTCACTAAGTTTTAATGGCTCCTATTGCTGATTGAGGAAAATTTAAGGTAGGATGAGATATTTTTGAGAAGGGTTTGGAAAGGAAACACAGAGTTAGATACATAGGAATTACTTAGGTGTGGCCAATCAAGCCTAGAGCAAACCCTGGCTTTGGAAGGAGGATGTGCTCAATGGCTATGCCCCAGGAAAGAGCAGCTCAGCTTCCTGTCAGTACAGGGAGAACATTAGCAGGGAACCAAAGGCTTTATGTAGTCCATGACATCAGCAGTCCCTTCTTGGACATTCTATTGTCTCCTGGAGAGTTCTAAGCAACCTCTGTGATGTCACCAGTGTTGTAGTTACAACAAGCTGACTGAGATTTCTCAGTCAGAGACTGGACATTGCAGTGATGGCCCTGCTTGCCCGACTTGGTAGACTTTTTCAGAGAACCAATGTGGATGGGAGAGAGACCAGAGAGGGGAGGAAGGATGCTGGCCTTCCATCTGAGAGTAATGAAGGACGAAGGAGGTGGACTTGGCGAATGAGCAGTAAGTCCTGAAAGGGAAGTGGATGTTGAGCTTCCTGGTAGGGGTGGCCTGAGCTGGCCTTTCTAGTAATGTGGAACTGGAGACTCTGGGTAGCAAAAAAACTTCCATGGTTATCACAATTCTTGAATCATCAAGGATTTCAGAACAGTACTTTTCCATCCCCTAAGGCAGGAGTTGGCAAGGTCAAAGCTGTTAGGCTATGAACTTCAAGTCTTGACTTGCACTGGGTATTGTGGGTGTTACTTAGGGACAGAATGAGACCATCAGGAGTGACAGCAGGTCTAAGCTATGCCATTTTGAGGGAGGGAATACCTGCACTTCAGTCCAAGGCTTCTTTTAGCTCCTGTAGTTATCTGACATTAGTCACAGGGAGAGAATGGTGCTCCAGACCATGATGTCATGTTCTCAGAACTACTCTGACCTCCTGTTTGTGACAGTTCCTACCTTACCTTTCTTTATCACCAATTGTGGGTGGCAGCCATTTCTATACTGTAAACAAAGAACAAGCAGTTGATAGACCCAGAGGGGGATTCTATTTTTATTTCTGGGATGTTTTGTGTTTCAGGGGGGAAGTTGATCATTGTGATGAACATATTCTCCCCCTGCCTGACTTATTAAGCCAATTCCTTGGCTTAGAGTAACAGGTTGGATATCTGAGCATCTCCAAGATCTCAAATACTTGTGATAGTGAATTTGTAGTCTGACTTGTGAAACCACAGGGCTCAGGGCTCTGAAGCCAAGTTGTACCCTGAAGAAGACATCTCTCTGGTCCTCATAAGCACGTTTAAGGGGGAATGAGGATACATCTGGCTACTTACATCACCTGATCTCTCTAGAGTTATGGTAGAACTGAGATCCACTCAGAAGAAATCTCATGCTGGGACCAATCTCTTGGTGGTGTCAATAGGTTACAGGCCTTTTTCCTTCTCTTTGGTAAGTCCACACTCTTTGCATTCTCACATCAAGTATTCTTGTATTCATCTACCTACAGTGGCTCACAGACAGACATCATCCCCTATACCTGTCATGAGCAAGGAGCAGTTTGAGAAGGAAGAGAACGAGCTGATCAAAGAGATCCAGCTCACTACCCAGGAGACAAATGAGCTGAGAGATCGCCTGATCTATGTGACCGAGGGATCCATGAACAAGAGGTATACGTTGCTCCATACCTGTGGTGTCATTCCGGGGTCTGCAATGCCTCCTTCATCTTATGCTTTTAAAGGGGTGGGTTCTAGGAAGCTATACCACCAGAACATAATTGGGTCTCACTTCATGCCCCTAAATACTTAGAGGAGTGGCCACACCTGAAGTTTTGTCAGGAGCGAGAAGGGAAATAGACTCTTCTGCTCCCTCCACTTGAAAAGAGGAACTTGGAGTCTGAGTGAAGAACTCAGGGATAGAGGCAGTGATGATTTCCTAGGGTTCATTTGGAAAGCCTTTGACAGGAGGTTGCTAGGTGATGGGAGTTTGTAGTTGTGTTTTTACTTGTTTCGAAGGTGACTGAGTGTTGGAACCGCCAGGTAGCAGCTGAGTGGCCTGGTCCCACATGGTTCTTCTCGGTGCTTGATTAGAATGCCTGAAGTTCATGCCTGTTCCTCTTTTTCTCTGTGCCTTATACTCTGAGGCAGTAATGTTGCATGCATTACTCTACCTCTCATTGTGTTCCCTTTGTCTCTGTCTCTCTTTCTCTTTCATTCTCTCACTCTTTGTTTCTCCATCCTGTGTATAGGTCTAAGTCTGTGAGTCTATGTGCATGCACAGGTACAGACCTGTGAATATGTTTTGTATGTTTTTATTTCTCTCCACAATTTGGAATCTAGGGGTAGGTGTTTTGGCCTGAGGATTTACTTACCTAAGAGTATCCAGGTGAGGTGGGTCCTGAGGCCTGGTAGTCCCCACTTTAAATAGCATTGCACTTTGACTATGTTGTCACATGTGTTAGTACTTTTGTATTTTGGAGCAGATTATAAATCTGTGGTGATGTCTGGAATCATCTCCAGAATTATATATAATAACTGTCTCTACAGTATTAGGTATCCAGGATTTAGAATCCCTTTTATGGAAACAGGGGAAACACCATCACAGCTGTTTGGTGGGTAAAGACCTGTAGCCTAGACCCCTGAGAACATAACTGCTTAGTCTGCCCTTCAGACCTACTGAGTAACGCAGGGAGCCAGGGCACCCTCAATCTAGATGCCTAGCTTCTGGTGTTCAGGGGCCAGGATAGCCAGTTTCCCAAGGTTAAGAAAATCCCAGCATTTAGAATGCAGTGTGTGGTTTCCATGGCTGCAGTAGTCCAGGACCCAGCCTGAGTTCATGTGTTACTTAAAGCCTAAGTTTATTGAGTTCTGTCTTCCTGGGGCCAGGCCCTACCACAGGCCAAATGGACACTATAAAGAACTGAAATTAAAGGAGAAGGAGATCATGACATTCCTACATGAATTAGAGAACAAGAACATGGAGGCCCGAGAGAACAAGCAGGAGCTCATGAAGGAGATAAATTTCTATCGGTAAGTACTTGTCTGGGAGGCCAACACTTGTGAAATGGCCATTTCTGCCTTCCTTTGTTTCTGGTCGGGAGACTGCAGGTCTGGTTCTATACTTTATGCTTTTTAGGCATCAGTGTCCCTTGGATTTTTGGACTCAGTTTTCCTAGGTCTCTAGGAGACTGTTACCACTGCCAGTGTTCTCCAGGCATCCTCAGGAGCCTCTAAACAGACAAGTGATTCAGATCATCAGAAGGTTATTATGTTGTACTGGGCCTGTGGGGCTCAGGCAGGGTTTTACAGAGCTAAGTGAGGTGTAATATGAGGATAGAGTGCCCTCCCTTTGGTTCTAATGACTACCCTGATTGTAGTTGCACCCTACTAATTGGTATTGTCCCAATGCATGGGCTGTCATGAGTAGATGGAGATCCCTGTTTCTTTTAGAAAAACATGGACCCTTTTGGTGTTTGGACTGCAGCACAAATTTCTTCTTCCATGAAATGGCTATTTGCTGTTTGTACAGCTGTCATGGATGTATTCTGGTGGATTGTATTAGGTCTTCACAGGAATCAGGGTACATGTCAGGTTAATGGGACCTGTAAGTAGAAATGGGAGGAGGAGGCTGCAGGAACTTACCATGCAGAGTATGTTTCCAGTAACCTGCACAGCCGGCTCCTGCTGGAGAAGAATCATATAAAGAAGAAGTTGGCGATATTGCAGCAGGAGAAGAAGGAAGTACTGGCTGATTGGGCCGTCATTCGTCAATGTTTGATGGAGTTGAACCTGAGTGGTACAGAAGAACAGGAGAAGACCAACAACCTGGAGACTAAAGAACATCAGGTAGGGACAAACAATTCGGCCAGGCTATGACTATCTGATAATTGGCACAATAGAATCTATCTTTGCTTCCTCCCACCAACTTTCTAATCCATAATTCCAAGCAGCTGCCCTCCTCATGGAATGTAGCTGTTCTTTGCTCTGTTTTCACACAAGTATTCTGGGAAGTGAGCCTCTTGTGAGACTCTGAATTAGCCTCTTTGGAGGCACTATTATCACTGGCAAGTGAACCTTTCAACTCTGCTTTAGTCTTCTGTCCACTCAGGGTGACAGGTGAATAACATGTCACATTCTTGCATGCATGTCTTCAGATAGGTGGAATGCTATGTGGAGGTTTGAGTGAATTCTGGGTCCTATCTGCAGATTTCACATCAGTAATTTCAGTTAGCATATTAATGTTGACTGTCCAGTAAAGATGAGGTAGTGGGAGATAAAGGTCTGACCCTGCCATGCCTTTCCCCACCATTCCTGTGTCTTAGTAACTGCCTTCCTTTCCCAGGTCTCAGAAACTGCTAGAGAGCTGGGATTGGCCACAGCTAAAGAAGAGACCATCTTGCAAAATGCGTTGTCATGCCAGGAGGCCCCTGCTGACCCTGATCTCCAGCATCCAGAATCTTCCTCAGATGAATCTTCCTCATATGAATCTCTTTATATCACATGTCCTGAGTGGGAATAGGCCCTAACTAGGAAGCCATGGCTGATTCAGGGTGTTATTCCCTTTTCTCTTCAGATAATTCCTCTTGGCAGAGAACAGAGGTGACTGCACTGCTAACAAATGTCCAAGAGGAGTAACAGGCTATAGGTCTGTGCTGCTAAAAGTGCAGAAAATAGATGAACAATAATTTTTTTATAGTTTTGTTTGAAGTTTTCATTTTTTGTTCTTAGAGTTGTTGCTATGTTATTTAGAAGTTATATGTTCTTGTTCTTGTATTTCATTGTTTATTTTTGCCTTTATCTCTATATTAATTGAAATTGTAAAACCTATTTTTTAAAAATTCTATTTCTTATGCAAAAAATGGATTTGCAAGTCGTGACTTTTGAGACCATCTTCCTTATTCAGGTTTTCTATCCCCTGCTGTAGACCTAGAACTCACATCCAGAGATGGATCTTTTTAAGTTCCAGACAGCCAGGGCTATATAGTAAAGTCATAGCCACCTAGGGGTATACAAGGTGATGAACTTTTGTGTATCAATAATTTTATTTACCCCATGGACACACACTTGGTGATGTAATCACTGCCATACTGCATCCATGGTGTCATGAATTCTCATACTCCTAACATATAGCACTCTGTCACACACATTCATTCATGATCCTGTGAACCAGATACTGAGGAATATACAATCATTGTTCTAGAGCTGCTGAGGATATAAACACATTCAGAAAGGAATACAAAATAAATCAGGAAGGCCAGAGCCATATGCCTCAGTTTACTTGCAACAGAGCATCAGTGATTGAGGCGAACAATAGCTTCCCTTTGGTTCTGGCCTGAAAAGGTCAGAGCCATTAACTGGGAGAAAGTTCAGGGGTCGTCCCTCCTGAAAGGGAGGGATGTCTAAACATGGCTTTCTGTGAGCCAGAGTTTTTCCTTGTTTCTAGTCAAGAGTTAATATTTACCCGGAGAGGAAAATGTCCTTGGGTCTGCAGATAACAGTTTCTTCTTGTGAAGTTTGTTCTCTTTCTGAGGAAATGACTCCAAAAATGATAATATTGTCTGCCTGGTGCAACTATGTAAAAATGTTATTGTTTGGGCCTAATTGGCAAAGTCATAACCCGTGTTTTTAAGCTGTAGAAATCAGTAAAGCTTTGCTTCTTGCCACCAGAGCATTAGTCTGTATGTTTCTTTAAGGCATTCACAAAGCTCATCTTCGTCAAGTGATAACCACACAGCAGACATAATGACCTTTCATTTCTTGCTGGGAAATAGCTTTTAATAGATGCTGTTGTCCTTGACCATAAACTTGCTTTGTTTTGCTGTTGCTGATTAGACGTATGTTGAACATTTATGTGAATGGGTGTTTTTCCAACTGAATATAATACTGTATGTGGTTCCTACTGAGGGACATTTCCCTCAGAGCACAGATGGAATCAGAACCATTCCTGGAGATGATTGTTAGGTACCATGTGGGTCTTCTTCTGAGTAGCAGATGTTCTAACCTGTGAGGCATCCCCACACTTCCTGCCGTTGGCTTTTGCCCTTCCAGTGAATATGATGTATTAGATGAACAGGATCAAATCCACTTGAGTGGAGAATCTCAGAAGATCTGTAGGTACAGTGCCTGACCTGCCCACACTCAGTGTCCTAGGCTGCCAGGCATGTATACACGGCTCTGATATTACCACTGCTATTTCTGTGTTCAGAGCCTTTTAAGTGAACAAAAAGGGGTGGAAGGAATATTGCTGTTTGTGTGCTCTGCTCCCTCAAGAATCCCTAAAAACAGGTGCAGTCAGGTGAAATCTTAATTGATCAGATAAGGCTAGAGGCTCTTATTGGGCAGGGGGAAGAAAGGCAGAGCTGAGATTTTTAGAGAGGGGAAGTGAGATGGAGAAGAGAGAGGGAATGAAGGACAAAATAAGGAGGAATAAGAAGATGGTGCTGGACTACGGGGCTCTAGGGGCCATAAGTAACTGGGGATTTCATAAATGGGAAATAGCGTAATGTAGGTACATTTTCCTGATCTAAGTGTGCAGGTTGTATTTGTATGTGTTGAGTTTTGCATTGTTTACATGGGCATTTTGTGGTTGTAGATTTCCCCTAATAAATTTGTCTGGCATATTACAAGGGTTTTGTGTTATTATTTTAAGAGGTAAAGGGGAAGTGTGAGTGGCAGCCAGCTCACTGGAGGCTAGCCACAGGTGGTGGATGGCATTGGAAGTATGAACAGCCTGGCAGCAGCTAAACATGGGAAACAGGGCAATAGTGCTACATGGGGCTGGCCACTCAAGGTTAATGAGATCGTCTTTCCTGTCCCTAACCACTTTAGCATGGATTCGGTTTTGTTTTTATGTTTTGCTGTTTTTCTTTTTTGTTTTTTTGTTTATTTTTTTGCTATAAGCTACAATAATGTATTTCTTTTTGTTCTAAGCATAGTAGCAAACTGTTCTACTTGAAAAAAAAAAAAAAAGATCCCTCATGACCTGTTTTTTTTGCCTGTGATCCAAGCCCTCCCCAAACTGTGTAAAATCCCTGTGTGATAAGTTTGTTGCAAAGTGGGAGTCTTAACACAAGAACAGGGTAGGTGGTGAAGTGAAGGGTGTAATGTGTAGGCAGCCGCAAGCCCAAAAGATGCCCTGGACCTCCAGTACACCAGCGCCTTAAACAAAGCCATTGCACAGGTTCCAGCCCGAATCTGGCGCCAAACCCTCTGAGAGGGTGTTACACATCAAAGGGTCCGACATACTGACAAATCCCAGGAGGACACATAGCTCTCCACAGTGCTGGGGTGGATATAGGCGGTCCTCAAGGGGTTTCCCTGAGTTCCCCAGTAGCATGGAGGTGTTCCTGAAATAAAGAAAGCTGTTGAGAAGAATCCGACCTTGTTGCATATTTTCTTGCTGGACAAGGTGAGCACAACAGTAATGGGGAAATCTGGAAGAGTATTGGGTGGCCTAGGGCAAGCCAGCTGCTGTAAGCACTCAGCATACACACCTATTATCCCCTGCTGTGTCTACTCTTATCCATATTTGTACATGTAAGAGACTTTTCTGTCAGCTTCTGTAATTTGTAC
The DNA here is from genome assembly GCF_978045245.1 of Mus caroli. NCBI lineage: Eukaryota > Metazoa > Chordata > Mammalia > Rodentia > Muridae > Mus > Mus caroli. Next base: position 28,318,600 of record NW_028227259.1, read on the forward strand.
ATAGTTATTTAATTTGGGTTATAAAAAAGTTTACTGTAAGAATGGCATATTGAAACATGCTTCCCTGCACCCAAATTCAGAATAGCTACAGTCACAGTCCTGTAGAATACATACTCCTCTTGCAAACAAAACAGGTTCAGAAACCAAAAATATTAACAATAAATAACAAAAAAAAACCCATCCACACAGATCAATTTTAAGAGTTCAGATGTCATAGGATCTATTTTCTTCTTTATATGAAATTTTAACTCCAGAAAGGAAGGCAACATAAAGTGAATTACCATGCTGTATGGCCTACTGTGCAAGGAGAAGTGACTTGGGCATTTCCAGTACTGTATATAAAGAAGGTATTCATAACAAAGCTGCCTGTCACAGTTGGGATTTGCTACACATCTCATAAAAGTCTCTTCTTGGTCAAATCCCCCTAAGTTCTCCCTGATTTAATCCTAAGAAAAGCCTTGAGCTGCAGTGCAATGGACAAAGATTCAACCCAAGACAGCCACCACCATGCAAGTGACTAGTAGAGGCTATCCTAACTATGCATGTCTTGGACCTAGTAGCCAAAAGTGTCTTTAACTGTTTCTCCACAGGGGCTAGCTAAGCAACTGTGAACCTAACCAGCTACAGCAGTCTCCAGGCCCAGTCCCCTGCACTCCTAAACTTGGACCTGACTGAAAGAAAAGATGTGAAAAATCTAACAATAATTCCTTCGTTTACTTCTATTGCTGCTAACATAATCATTATTGTTGTTATTCCCAGGGAAGGCCCTGGGTCTACACTGTAATAAGCAATAATATTGATCTCTTTTCAATAGCTAGGCAGCTGTCAAAGCATCTCACTTAAACAACATCAATGTGAGGTCTGGATTCTTATCATCAAATGACAGATAAGGGAGCCAAAGCTCAGTATGATGGACCCACTTGCCCAAGGCTGTACTTAGAGCATGGCGCTGAGAAAATGTCAGTCTGATTATGGTCACCCACTCTTCCTTCTCTTATACCACACCCAGCTGGCAGGGTAACAGACCATCTGCCCATATACACCTTTGAATTAGTCCTGACCCCTCATCACTGCTCCCCCTAGTGGTCAAAGTGATCAATGCTCTACTCCCTACAAGCAAGAGTGAGCAAGTCCTCATCTTGTGAGGTGAGTGAGGACTGAATGAGGCACAGGGGAGCCTGGTACTCTCAAGGGTCCAGTCATGAGGCTGTGGCTCTCCAGCTGGCTCCACAGTCCACTTCCTCACCCTGTCCTTGATTTGGTGATGTGCAGAACCCATGCTGGTATAATAGCCATCTTTGCTTTCAACTTTCTAGCTCCTATTAATTCTGTCTATCCAGAAAGGTGACAAACTTACTCTGCTTAGAAAGAAAAGCAAGTCTGAAACACAAGAAAAATAACACTAATTTTGTTATGTTTTGGTTTTTTGAGACAGTGTTTCTCTGTGTAGCTCTGGCTGTCCTGGAACTCACTTTGTAGACCAGGCTGGCCTCGAACTCAGAAATCCACCTGCCTCTGCCTCTGGAGTGCTGGGATTAAAGGCGTGCGCCATTACTCCCGGCATAAAATAAAACTTTTATGCTTTTCTTTTACTTATGATTTTTGTTTTAAAGTCCAGATCTACCCTCTGTCTCTTCCACACCCCATACCTCCTCCCCTGTCCCTCCTCTGTCCACGAGGTTCCCCAAACCCACCCCACCAGACCTCTAAACTTCCAGAGACCTCAGTCTCTTTAGGGTCAGTTGCATCTTCTCTGACTAAACCCAGACCCAGCTATCCTTTCCTGTATATGTGTGAAGCCATAGCACCTAGGGTTCACAAGGCGATGGTCTCTTGTGTGTGGATCATGTGGCTTACCCCATGTACACACACTTTAAGATGTATACACCTCCATACTGTATCCATGCTGTCATGAATTCTCCTACTCCTAACATAAAGTACTCTGTAACACACATCTATCCATGGCTCTGTAGCCAAACATTGAGAAATATACAGTCATTGCACTACAGCTGCTGAGGAAATAAAAACCATCACAAAAGAATATAAAATACGTCAGGAAGACCAGAGTCATGTGCCTCAGTTTTGCTTGCAATACAGCATCAGTGATAACCACACCAGATATAATAACCTTCCAAGTCACTCTGGGAAATAGCTTTTGATAGATGCGGTTGTCCTTGAATATAAACTGCTGTGTTTTGTTAGTGCTAAATAGGAAGGACAATTGAAGCTCCCCTTTTGCCATAGAAGATCTAAGAGTATATTGTGGAAGTACTTGTTCCAGGTGACTGTGTAAGTATTTACTGAATAGAACTGACTCAGCCTGGAGATGAATCAGAGAGTTAATGTGTGAAAGAATTAATCCCCTCTCATTGATGTCAGATAAGGGCATCCTTTGGTACATATGCAGCTGGAACCATGGGTCCTCTTTGGTTAGTGTTTCGTCCCTGGGAGCTCTGGGTGAATCTGGTTGGTTGATTTTGTTGTTCTTCCCAAGGGGATGCAAGCCCTTTCAGCTCCTCCAGTCCTTCCCGACCTTTAATATTCTTGAAATCAGAGTAAATTAATATTTATAAAATAACTGAAAAGATTTTCTTTTTCCTGTTTTTCTACTTTCTTATTCCCGTAAACTTTCTCCTTCAGCTATATCAGGACTTTGTGTGTGTGTGAGTATATGTGTGTGTGTGAGTGTTTGTGTGTTTGTGCATGTGTATTTGTGTGTGTGTGAGTAATTTATGTGTTACGCTTTGTTGATGTTTATTTAACTTCTCTAAAGGTTCTCAGGAAGAAGGCTTCTGGAACACACCCATCTCACTTCCACTAAGTCCTGTTCTCAAACTGTATAGTGTCCTCACCAATAGGGATTTACCTTCTAGTTTTAGGAGACAAAACAGGGAGAAAGCAGTTGATTACTTATATTATCCCTTGGGCTCCCTTAACCATCAACCCAAAGGAGGTTTTTTATGCCTTGTAATATGTCTTTTGTTATGTAGTCTATGGGTCCTGAGGGAAGCATTTTCACACCAAGTAATTATATATAATTATATATATATATATATATATATATACATACATACATACATACATACATATATATATATATATATATGGATACACATACGTATTGTGTGCGTGTGTTTGTGTGTGTGTGTGCATGCAATTTTAGATAAATATAACATGGTATATTTTTTATATTTTCTCAAGTATTTTATTGTTATTTATTTATTTTTTCTTTTTTATTAGATATATCCTTTATTTACATTTCAAATGTTACCCCTTTCCTAGTTTCCCCTCCAAACCCCCCTAATCCTTGCCTGCTGCCCCTGCTCCCCAAACCACCCACTCCCATTTCTGGTCCTGGTATTCCCCTATATTTGGGCATAGAGCCTTCACAGGACCAAGAGCCTCTCCTCGCATTGATGTTCCCTCTCTTCTACAATGTTCTTTCTCCTCCTTCAACAACTACACTTCTGTTTTTTCCATTCTTTACTTCATATCACCTGTACCCGGCTATAGCTCTCTCTAGAGCTTCTTCTTTTCATATATGGTCTTCCTTTTCTTTCATGTCTTCTGTGGTTGCTCCAAGTTATGGACTTACATCTAAAGATTGGGAGATAGGAAACACAAATGATCAACATCATGTGGAGTTTGTTCTTCTTGTGTATGGTTTATATCACTCAGTATATTTTGTAGGTTCATGCATTTAGCTGAAACTTTCTTGAATTCATTTTTCCTCACAATTGAATAATGCCTTGTGTGTATGTGCCCTGTTTTCCTTATCTTTTCATCAGTTCAAGGACATTTAGATGGTTTAAATTCCCTACCTATTGTTACTACAGTACCAATGAACATAGCTGAGCAGATTTCTGTGGAGTTGGATGTCATTCCATTGGACCATAGGTAAAAGAGTGGAATGTTGAGTGATATGTAGATTTACTTTTAGCTCTTTGAGATTTCTCCATATTAATTTGGAGAGCAGATGTATCAATATGTAAACTCAGGTGTTAGGGTTTTCCTTTCCCCACATCATTTTCTGTATTTATCATCATTTCCTTTTAAAATTTTCCTTTTTTCATGTTTATTGAAAATATTTTTTCTTTTCTTATTAGATATTTTCTTCATTTACATTTCAAATGCTTTCCCAAACGTGCCCTATAACCTCCCCCAGCCCTGCTCCCCTAACCACTCACTCTCACTTCATAGCCCTGGCTTTCCCCTGTACTGAGTCATAGAAAGTTTGCTAGACCAAGGGGCCTCTCTTCCCAATGACGGCCAACTTGACCATCTTCTGCTACATATGCAGCTAGAGACATACTTTCTTGGGGTACTGAAAGTTCATATTGTTATTCCCCCTACTGGGTTCCAAATCCCATCAGTTCTTGGGTACTTTCTCTAGCTCCTACATTGGGGGCCCTATATTCCATACCATAGATGACTGTGAGCATCCATTTCTGTATTTGCCAGGCATTGACATAACCTCACATAAGTCAGCTATATCAGGGTCCTTTTAGCTCAATCTTGCTAGCATATGCAATAGTGTCTGAGATTGGTGGCTAATTATGGGATGAACCCCCAGGTGTGCAATCTCTGGATGGTTGATCCTATTCTCAAAGACCAAACTTTGTCTCTGCAACTCCTTCCATGGATATTTTATTCCCTATTCTAGGAAGGAATGACATATCCATGCAGTTCGTTTTCGTTCTTCATTTTCTTGTGTTTTGGAAGTGGTACCTTGGGAATTCTAGGTTTCTGAGCTAATATCCACTTATCAGTGAGTGCATATCAAGTGACTTCTTTTGTGATTGGGTTACCTCACTCAGGATGATATCCTCCAGATACATCCATTTGCCCAAGAATTTCATAAATTCATTGTTTTTAGTAGCTTAGTAGTACTCCATTGAGTAAATGTACCACATTTTCTATATCCAGTCTTCTGTTGAGTGACATCTGAGTTCTTTCCAGCTTCTGGCTATTATAAATAAGGCTTCTGTGAACATAGTGCAGCATGTGTCCTTACTACCAGATGGAACATTTTCTGGGTATATGCCCAGGAGAGCTATTGCTGGATCTAGTGGTAGTACTAGGCCCAGTTTTCTGAGGAACCTCCAGACTGATTGCTAGAGTGGTTGAACAAGCAATGGGGGAGTGCTTCTCTTTCTCCACATCCTTGCCAGCATCTGCTGTCACCTGAATTTTTGATCTTAGCCATTCTGATGAGTGTGAGGTGGACTCTCAGGATTGTTTTGATTTGCATTTCCCTGATCAGTAAGGATGTTGAACATTTTTTCATGTATTTCTCAGCCATTCAGTATTCCTCAGTTGAGAATTCTTTGTTTAGCTCTATACCCCATTTTTAATGGGGTTATTTGAATTTCTGGAGTTCAGCTTCTTGAGCTCTTTGAATATATTAGACATTAGTCCCCTATCAGATTTAGGATTGGTAAAAATTCTTTCCCAATCTGTTGGTGGTCTTTTTGTCATATTGACAGTATCTTTTGCCCTACAGAAGCTTTGCAATTTTATGAGGTCCCATTTGTCCATTCTTGATCTTGCAGCACAGGCCATTGCTGTTCTGTTTAGGAATTTTTCCCCTATGCCCATATCTTCGAAGGTTTTCCCCACTTACTCCTCTATAAATTTCAGTGTCTCTGGTTTTATGTGGAGTTCTTTGATCCACTTAGTATTGAGCTTTGTAGAAGAACATAAGACTGGATCAATTCACATTCTTCTACATGATAACTAGCAATTGTGCCAGCATCATGTTTTGAAACTGCTGTCCTTTTTTTTCCACTGGATGGTTTTAACTCCATTGTCAAAGATCAGGTGACCATATGTGTGTTGGTTCATTTCTGGACTTCAATTCTATTCCATTGATCTTCCTGTCTGTGGCTGTACCAATACCATGCAGTTTTTATCACAATTGCTCCATAGCACAGCTTGAGGTCAGGCATCGTGAATCCCCCAGAGGCTCATTTATTGTTGAGAATACTTTTTGCTATCCTAGGTGTTTTGTTATTCCACATGAATTTGCAAATTGCCCTTTCTAACTCAGTGAAGAATTGAGTTGGAATTTTGATAAGGATTGCATTATATCTGTAGATTGCTTTTGGCAGGATAGCCATTTTTACTATATTAGTCCTGTCAATCCATGAGAATGGAAGATCTTTCCATCTTCTGAGATCTTCTTCAATTTCTTTCTTCAGAGACTTGAAGTTCTTGTCTTACAGATCTTTCACTTCCTTAGTTTAGTCACACCAAGGTATTTTATATAATTTGTGACTATTGAGAAGGGTGTTGTTTCCCTAATTTCTTTCTCGTCCAGTCTATCCTTTGTGTAGAGAAAGGCCACTGATTTGTTTGAGTTAATTTTATATCCAGCTACTGTGCTGAAGCTGTTTATCAGGTTTAGGAGTTTTCTGGTGTGTGTTTAGGGTCATTTATATATACTATCATATCATCTGCAAATAGTGATATTTTTGCCTTCTTCCTTTCCAATTTGTTTCCCCTTGATCTCCCTTTGTTGTCCAATTGCTCTGGCTAAGACTTCAAGTACTATATTTTGTAGGTAGGAAGAAAGTGGGCAGCCTTGTCTAGTCCCTGATTTTAGTGGGATTGCTTCCAGCTTCTCACCATTTAATTTGATGTTGGCTACTATTTTGCTGTATATTGCTTTTATCATGTTTAGGTATGGGCCTTGAATTCCTGATCTTTCAATGACTTTAATCATGAAGGGGTGTTGGATTTTGTCAAATGCTTTCTCACCATCCTACGAGATGATCATTTGGGTTTTGTCTTTGAGTTTGTTTATATAGTGGCTTATTTGATGGATTTCTGTATATTAAACCATCCCTGCATCCCTGGAATAAAACCTACTTGGTCAGGATGAATGATTGTTTTGATGTGTTCTTGGATTTGGTTTCTGAGGATTTTATTGAGTATTTTTGCATCGATATTCATAAGGGAATTGGTCTGAAGTTCTCTTTTTTTGTTGGATCTATGTGTAGTTTAGTTATCAGAGTAATTGTGGCTTCATAGACTGAATTGGGTAGAGTTCCTTCTGTTTCTATATTGTGTAACAGTTTGAGGAGAGTTGGTATTAGTTTTTCTTTGAAGGTCTGATAGAACTCTGCACTAAAGCCATCTGGTCCTGGGCTTTTTTTGGTTGGGAGACTATTGATGACTGCTTATATTTCTTTGGGGGAAATGGGACTGTTAATATCATTAATCTGATCCTGATCCCTTAAGGAATTATAGGAAAACACAATCAAACATGCCATGGAATTGAACAAAACAATCCAAGATCGAAAAATGGAAGTAGAAACAAACAAACAAATAAACAAAAAAAAAACCTCAAAGGGAGAGGACTCTGGAGATAGAAACCCTAAGAAAGGTATCAGGAACCATGGATGTGAGCATCAGCAACAGAATAAAAGTGATGGAAGAGAGAATCTCAGGTGCAGAAGATTCCATAGGGAACATGGACACAACTATCAAAGAAAATGCAAAATGCAAACAGATCCTAACACAAAACATCCAGGAAATCCAGGACACAATGAGAAGACCAACCCTATGGATAATAGGAGTAGATGATAATGAAGATTTTCAACTTAAAGGTCCAGGAAATATCTTCAACAAAATTATAGAAAAAAAAAACTTCACTTACCTAAAGAAAGAGATGCCCATGAACATACAAGAAGCCTACAGAACTCCAAATAGACTGGACCAGAAAAGAAATTCCTCCCAACACATAGTAATCGAAACAACAAATGCACTAAATAAAGACAGGATATTAAAAGCAGTAAGGGAAAAAGTTCAATTAACATATAAAGGAAGGCCTATTAGAATTACTCCAGACTTGTCTGCCATTCTTGACAACTAGTCTTGAAATGGCCACATTGTCATTGGAGTGTCTCAGCTGATGGTCTTGATGCCACCTGCCCTGTAATAATTGTAGATTAATGGGTTTCTAGACCTGGGATGTGTTTAAGGTGTACAGTATTTGACTAACATGCACAATGCTCTTGGTTCCATTCTAGTCTGCAGTGCTATAGGGAAAGACAAATACAATAAAGGACCCAATTATATGAGGTACAACCTACAACAAAAGGAGAGTCACCTTAGGGGCTTTTAAGTCACTCTAACCTCCAGCCTTCCCCCAGATCCCTCCTTAAATTCTATTTCTTGTGTATTTTCATTAATTTTCATGTGTTTCATGGTGTGGGAAAATGTGCACAGTGTGTGTGTGTGTGTGTGTGTGTGTGTGAGAGAGAGAGAGAGAGAGAGAGAGAGAGAGAGAGAGAGAGAGAGAGAGAGAGAGAGAGCGAGCATAAATACAAATACAGATACAGAGCTTATAAAATTCTTTGCTTTAGATAATCAGTTGATGACTTGGGTCAGTAGGTATTCATCCTTGCTGCCAAGCCTAGAAACCTGAATTTCTTCCTTAGAATGCACATGGTACAGACAACAATCATCCCACAAAATCCTCTGGTCTTCATGTTTGTGTGTGTATGTGCATCTGTGAACCCATTGTATTTCTGTACAAAATGCTTTTGAAGACCATAGTGAAAAATGCTGTGGAGGAATCCTCCAGATTTCTGCTCCTAATGTCTCTGGGCACCTTGCAGGTTACACTGACATGCTGGGCTACATCAACACACCCTGAATCCTTCCAGGGTGTCTGTTCTCAGTGAAGGAGTTGTGTGCATCTCTACCATGTAGATCAGAAAGATTTTGATGTATTGCATTCTGCAGTTCCTAAAGTGAGACAAAGCCTCATCTCATGGAAAGGTAGATAGGATTTGATGTCAGGGAACAAACTCAGGGCTGAATTCAGTCAATTTGATAAAAAGGGTACAATACAAATAATCAATATAACCAAGACCCAGTTCCTTAAGAAAAGTCAAAAGGATAGACAAATGTTTTGCCAAACTGACTGAAAGGTAGAGAGTCAATTTCCAAATTAACAAAATCAGAAATGGAACAGGAGGCCTAGCAGTGGACACTGAGGAGATTGAAAGAATCATCAAGTTTTACTGCAGAAGCTTGTACTGCAGAAAATTGGAAAACCTAAATGGTATGGGTTATTTCTAAACAGTTTTCAACTATCAAAACTAAATCTTGTCTAGTAACTAACAGTTTCAAGAGCCCTAAGGAAATAGAAACAGTCATGAAAGTTTTCCATTCCAAAAAGTCCAGGGCCAAAAGGTTTTAGTGCAGGATTCTATGTGACATTCAACAAAGAGCTAATACTCCACAAATTATTCACAAAATAGAAACAGAAGAAACATTGCTAACTCATTCTGTGAGGTCATAGTCACTCTGATACCCAAACCACACAAAGTCTCAACATGGAAAGAGATATTCAGTCCAATTTCTCATTTTTAACCTTTCCTAGAAAATTTTCTTATCTTGCTAATAGGGAAGAACATGTCTTCCTTGTGTATTTACAGTTGTGAAATTAGGCACTGCTATAGGACAGAAGGTGATTGTGTTGTAAGAAGTGATGTAAATTGCCAGTGCCTGGCAAAACAGAAGTGGATGCTCACAGTTATCCACTGGACAGAGCACAGGGTCCCCAATGGTGGAGCCAGAGAATGGACCCAAGGAGCTGAAGGGGTTTGCATCCCCATAGGAGGAGCATCAACATGAACTAACCAGTACCCCTAGAGCTCCTTGTGACTAAATCACCAAAGAATAAACATGGTGGAACTGGTGTCTCTAGGTGCACATGTAGCAGAGGATGGCATAGTTGGTCATCAATGGAGGAGAGGCCCTAGGTCCTGTGAAGCTTCTATGACCCAGTAGAGTGGAATTACAGGACAGGAATGGCAGTGAGTAGTTTGGGGAGCAGGGAGTAGGGGGAGTAGGTAGGGGATTTACAGAGGGGAATCTAAGAAAGGAGATAACATTTGAAATGGAAATAAAGAAAAATATCTAATTAAAAAAAAAAGAAGTGATGTAGAATAGAGAGAAACATGCTCATAGGGAAGCTAAAATTAGACCAGAAAACTTCTAGAAACAATGAACAAATTCAGCAGTGTAGCAGGATGTAGAATTGACTGATGTTAATCTTTCTGAGAGTGTTTGGGTAAGATATTGTACTTTTAAGTTAGGGAAACTCCATTTACATTTTATATGTAGATATGTATGCTTGTACTTTGGGAAGGTTGTATAGTAGTAGAATTCCATACTTTTGAGTAGTCTTATTTTGAAAAATAATTGTAATTGTTTTCTAATCCAGTCATGTGTATGTGTGCAAGTGAATGAGAACATTCACATGTAACCCACTTGCCAGAGAATATGTGTGGAGATCAGAAGGCAACATAAATAAGAGTCAGTGTCCTCTTTCCACTCTGTGTGATCAGGTTTTCAGTGTTGGCAGCAAGGGACATTACCCACTGAGTCATCTTGACAGCACTTTAAACTTCATGTAATTTCAATTGTGCACTCTGGGATATCACCTAAGTGACTTTCATGGGAGGCCACCAAGGGGGATTAGTAATTAGTAATTTTTGCACGGTTTATATTGCCTTAGACTTTCATGCTCCTTACATTAGTGCATTAGACATTAGGGGCTATTTCACTTATCAAGTTTTTAACAGGTGTATTCATTTAATTAATATCTTCACATTGTTCTGGTGTGGCTGAGTTGTAGTAGAGTTACGTGAGTAGTATACAGGTTATATCCTCACTTCAGAGTCAGAGAGGGCACAATGTATGCTCTATATTATGCCCAGAGGAGAATGCTCACTGGGGGGGTGTACCCTCAGTGCTTAGTACACCCAGTATGCAAATGTCATACTAACCAATAACAGCAATCATCCTTGACTTCTATCACTTTGGGAATCTTATTTGGCACACCTAACACTAAGTGGTTGTTTCTGACCTAGGTTTTCTCTTAGCATGGCTTGGCTTGGCCCAGCTTGATACTGTGTATAAGTTGGCACCCATGGCTTCAGAAGTAGTGTCAGTGTTCTAAGATGCCATTTGTGGGGGAGGGAAGGTTGCAAATCACTGCCTGGTGGGTCCCACTGACCCTGCTCAGCACACCCCTTCAGCTTGCCCTCTGCCTCAGCTTCACATCTGACATTGCTGTCATGTGTGAGAAGTATTTCATGCCAGTTTCCACAGTACCTTGATGTGCCTGGGTCCACTTGCTTTCTTAAGAGATAACTTGCCAGGTTTAATCAGCTCATTTACAGATCTTTAAAGAAAGTACATATTATTTTGATTGTTTTTTTTTAATAGGGTTTCATTGGTGAGGTTTCTCATCTCTCAACTTACCCATGGTCATATTTTTTAAGTCTTTCTAAATTGAGTACCATAAATCAGACACATATAAACAATTCCTGTGGACTATAAATGATATATGAATATTTATGTATTATGAATGTATTCATATAGTCACATTTGAGATTATTTTGTATAATATTGATAATATTGCAATCTTTTTTAACTAAAACAGTTTGAAATAATTGTAGATTCGCACATCAAATCAATCTTTAGACAAGGAATATAACACAGTCTTTCAGTGTCCTAGTTCTTCAGATACAACCCTCTAGAAAACTGCACTAGGAATCCTCCAACAGGGCCTTGGTGTTGACACAATCAAGATGCCACATCCTCTCTTTACTCCAAGGATCACTTCTGCTATTTAGTCAGCACACCCATGGTTTTACCTATTTCTTCAGATCCTGGATTTTACCGGTGTCTAATTTACTTTTCTATTGCTGTGCAGATACACCATGACCAAATAACTTACAAAACAAAGTAATGAATTGGGGGCTCGCTGGGCATAAATCCATGGTAAAAAGAATGGCAGTAGGCTAGGAGACAGGCATGGTGCTGTAGAAGTAGCTGAGAACTTATTTCTGATTCACAAGTTGGAAGTTTAGAGAAAAAGAGACAATGCCTGGCATGGGCTTTTGAAATCTTGAGGCCTACCCACAGGGACATGATTCATCCAACAAGGCCATATTTCCTAATCCTTATTGAAAACGTTCAACCAACTGGGGACCAAGATTTCAAATATATGAGTCGATGTGGACCATTGTTATTCAAACCACTATATCTGGCAATCACTCCATATCTTTTCAGAATATTATATGAATGCAATCCCTCAGTGTGTTACCTTCTTGTTTCATTTGTTATGTGTCCACTTCTATAAATATAGAATCAACTTGTTGTATGTCAATGAATTATCTCACTTTATTGCTATGTAACATTTCAAAATACAAATGCTTATGGGTGGCTTAACAATCACATTTTGGAAGGACATCTTTTGAGTTCTTTTGGGGTTGGTAGTATTATAAATAAAGTGGATTCAATTTGTGAAGAACAACCTATGTTCTTGCCAGTAGAATAGGTTGTATGGGGGTCTCCATGGAATCCCTTTGGTCAACAACTCAACTAAATATAACCTAATTCCAAAACTGGAAACTTCAATTGACTGACTATACATAGGAGCCAGTGGATTAAACAAGAAGTTAATGAGGCTCCAATAAGTACATACCAGATGCTCTTTTCTCAAGTTCACCAAAGTCATCTCCAATCCCTAAAAACTGCATTCTCTCAGAGGACTCAATTTAGGCTAGCTAGTAGGATGTCTATGTAGGCGTCAGCCCCATGGACTGACAGTTATAAACAGCCAGTGCTAATTAGTTTCCCAACAAGATAGACCAAACTCTGAAGAAACGTCTGATTCCAAATCTCAAGCACATTAAAAGTGGCTAACATGAATGTGTTTGAGTGGGTCACTAGGCCATCAAGCCCACCATCATAGTCTAGAAGATGGAGGTAGTATTGATAATTGTCTACATAATGAAGAAGTTCATATGAGTCTGTTTAAAGGGACCCAAAGGACTCTAGACATGTTTCTACAGCCGGATCTAATCTGTCTCTTGAATGCTGGTATCAGGCACTTGCTTGTCCAAGTAGGTCACCTTGGCACCTAGTCACCTTGGCACCTCCTAGCAAGTTCAGCTCAATGATCTACTTAAATTGTTGGCCTCTGTTGGCCACCTGGAACGCTGGGCTTTCCTGGCAGCAGAAGTTTGCTTCAAAAGCAATGGATCTCCGGGAACTACACACTCCTTTTTGCTAATATTCATTATTTTATTTCATCTTATTCCATTTTTGAAACTCTTTGTTTATTCGGGGTTACATTTGTGTAGTACTTGCATATTGTAATTTTAGTGGAAGTTCTGAGTTCTTTTCTACAGTGCCTAAACCCACCACAAATTTTTGTTAATTGTCCATTGTAGCCTAGTACAGTTTGGTATGCCACGGTGTGTTATGAGTGCCCTTTGGAAGGATTGCAGTTATATCTCATTGAGGCCTTAGTCAGTGTTTCTCTAAAAACTAATGATGTTGAACCTCTTCATTTGCTGAGTATAATCCCTAGTTAGTGAAATGTCTCTTACTGATCCTGTTATATTTCCAATTGAATGTTTTATAATCAAATTTTAATTATGACGTTTATATTTGAGATAGTAGTCCTTGTTGAAATTGGTGCCTTTCAAGTATTTACTTCTAGATGTATCACATAACTTTGCTGGCTTCCATCACAGATTGAAAACTTTTGTTTTAAGGGAATAAAATGCAGGCTCAAAGTAGAATGCATACTCTATATGTGCAAGGTGCTGTATTCAAAATTGAGTTCAAAGCATTTGTTTTGAACAAAAAAGAACACTCTCTTTGGCCCTGGATGCTAAATGTTATCCTCTGATCTTACCTAAAGGATTCTACTTGGACAAAATTATACAAGCTTTGAGACAGGTCCTGTCTAAAAGAAATGCAGGGACAAAGATGGAGCCCAAATTAAAGGAATAACTGACCAGTAACCAGCCCACCTTGAGACGCATCCCATGGGCAGGCACCAGTCTCTGACACTATTACTGATGCTAAGTTGTGCTTTCAGACAGAAGCCTAACATAGATGCTCTCTGAAATGCTCTACCCAGCAGCTGACTGAGACAGATACAGATACCCTTACCCAAACACTGGACAGAGGTTGGGGACCTCTTGCTGCAGGCAGGAGAAGGATTGGAGTCCCTGAAGGAGATGGCAACCCCACAGTAAGATTGACAGTGTCAATTAGCCTATAACCCTGGAGCACCCAGAGACTGTGCCATCAACCAAAGAAGATACATGGGCTTCTCTGATGCCACTGGCACATATGTAACAAGGCACATATTCCTTGTCTGGCCTCAGTAGGGGAGAATGCACCTAATCCCGCAGAGACCTGATGCATCAGGGTAGGGGTCGACCTAGTGGGAGCTGCCCTCTCAGAGGGGAAGAAAAAAGGAGGTAGGGGAAGAGTGGCAGCATTTGGGATGTAAATAAATACAAAATTATAAAACCTTAAAACTCTATGGTATGGGACAGTAGAACAGGATAATAGAATATAGGATAGGATAACCCTATAGTATAATAGAAGTCAGTTTGGAATTAATTTTTGAAGTTTGAAGTTAGGTGGATTTCACCATATTTGTGGAGGTGCACGTGTCACTCCAGTATCAATTGCTTAAAGGGCTGTCCTCCCCCAACCATCAAAGTGCTTTAGATAACTGTTTTTTTCTTTTTTTGTTTTTTGATTTTTGTTTTGGATGGGTTGGTGTTTATGTTTATCTTTTGGTAGCCTGCCGACTATCATCCTGTATGGAAACATTGGAACATAGCGGTGAAGGCTTCATGTAGACACCAGCTCAACTTCTCCACATTGAATAAGTTGTGTGGGTGTCGTCTGTCCTCAGCAATGAGGCCCTCTGTCAAATTGTAGAGAGCAACCCATTGTCTTAGCCTGGGTTGTTTGGGGATTTCTATGGCCAACAATTCAATTGAATACAACCCAATCCCAGTACTTGAAGCCTTATTTTGTAGCAAGAGATGGCCAGTTGGGATTTGTATACCCTGTTTTAGGAGACTTCATCAGAATCAGCTGCATACATTTTAGGATATATGCACAGCACCATGTTTCCATATAATCCCTCAAAGGCATGTCAATTCTCTCCCTCATTCTCTCCCTCTCTTCACCTTCTTTCCTCCTGTTTCTATCTTTTTTTGCCCCCAGTCCACCTATGAAATCTACTAAGTTTCCCTTTTCCACGGAGATCAACGAGCCTTCCCCCCAGTCCCTTCCTCTATATCTAACATTTGAGATCTACAGATTGTAGGTTGCTTTGCATTTATTTAATGGATAATATCCATATATAAGGAAATGCATACCATATTTATATTTAAGGTTCTGGATTACTAACTCAGTATGAATTATTTTTTTTTAATTGCATCTGTTTACATGCAAAATTTATGATGTCATTTTTTAAGATCTAATAAACTACTTTTTAAAAATGGCCATATTTCCATTTTTCCATTTCATTTCTAGGAAATTAAACCATTTTAATTATTATCTACCATCTAAAAAAGGTTATTGAATACTCCACACTAGATTAAGTCTAGAAGTTATGGTACATGCATACACTTTCAGGCTCTTTATGCCCACTGTCACCAGTACACATAAGTGAATGGGCAGGGGGACACCATGAAGCTGAATACACTGTATATGTACTGCTTAATGCAGGAAGATGCTGTCATTTTCAGCCATTTTGTCTAAACTGTTTAAGTAAAAAGCTAGGAACAGAGTTCAAATACAGGTTTTGAAGAGACTTTCTACAGTATACCTTAAAACATAGGAGCTTTTCCCTTACACAAACTGAGATACAAGGATACTTTGTCTCACAGTGTTTCCCTTCCTAGGAAGAAGTCTCAGTAAAGCACTCACTTTTTCTAGGGAAGATTTTTGATGCTGCTCAGGAAAAGGAAGGAAATAATCGTCTTAATTCTTCTTAAAGGATACAAGAAACACCACTAGATATAACTTAAAGTTGGTGGTTTTTACTTCCCTAGAAGGAACATCCATACTGTTACATGCATACAGTTATAGCAAGTCTAGGTGTGTTAACAAACCAAGGCATAGTCAAGTATAATAAGATTTGCTTGAAATTAAAAACAAAGTACATGAGATTTCAGCATTAAAATCATATTCTCAATCTGAATACATGTTATAAAATCAATGCAGAAGTGATTGCCATATTTTTACCATATTACAAAAAGCAATTGGTACCCAAGTCCATAAAGGCAGCAACAAAGCAGCTTGTCGACTGAAGATTATTGCTGCAAATCACACTGCATTCATTGCTCATTGTAAAAACACCGGTGTTTTCAGAAGTTGGGAATCTTCACAAAATTGTGGCTTGTTTCTACACTTCTGTCCCTTCAAAACTTTTTACGTAGTAATGCTAAAATCCCGAGGTCTGAGATCCTGAGTCAATATATTGCCACTTCCTTTCTGGTAGCTTGAGATTCATAGTGACAACTGACCTTGTGTATCCATTTTTCTCAGTAGAGTCTCATTCTGTAGCATGGGCAAGGATTTTATCTTCCCAAAGATGTATTACTTATATTTGTATAGCAGGACTTTTTCTTTAGGGAAGGAATTCAATTGTGCTTCAATATATTAGATGCTACATGTGGAGCAGAGTCATATAATGTTATCTGTATCCTGCGTAGGCTCACCAGCTAATGTACAAGGATTGGACAGTGTTCCAGTGCCACAGTCACAGAAAAACCTATCAGGTCTAATGAATTCTACACATGATGTCATTTTTTAACAGCTGAGTAATACTCCGTTGTGTAAATGTACCACAGTTTCTTTATTCCTTCTTCTGTTGAAGGACACATAGGCTATTTTCAGTTTTTGGTTAATATAAGTAGAGCAAACATAAACATAGTTGAGCATGTCCTTATGGTAAAATTAAGCATCCTTAGGGAATAGACCCAAGTTAGATCTGGAGGTAGATTGATTCTCAACTTTCTGAGAAACTACCATATTGATTCTAATAATGGCTGTGCAAGTTTGCACTCCCACCAGCAACGGAACAGTGTTCCTGTACAAAACCTCACTGTGTTACTGATTGCTGATAGGCCTGTCTTTTTGTGTTACTCCACCATGTTCCCTTGCAGTTTCTAATATTCTTGTATACTTTTGTGTACTTAGTGTTTTGATTGTTATATGTCCAGGAGACTCTATTTTCTGTTTTAATAAACTGGTCTTCAGACTGATTCTTCTAATTTTGCAACTATTACTTTCTCTAGAATAGGAAAATTTTCTTCTATGGTTTAGGTAAAAATATAGCTGAAATGCCCAACAAAGGGGAGGTACAACCTGTAGAGACCATATCCAGAAGTTAGGCATGGCCTCCCCTTGCAGGATAGGGACACCCACCGATCTCAAAGTTTCTAATCCAGAAATATTCCTGTCAAAAGGAAGAACAAGGACGACAAATGGAGCAGAGATTGAAGGGATGGCCATCCAGGGACTGCCCTACCTGGAAATCCACAATGTCTGCAGACACTAAACCAAACACTCTTGCTATGGTCAAGAGTCACTTGCTGACAGGAATCTCCTGTGATGGTTCTTTGAGAGGTGTGGCCAAAACAGACCTTTGGAGCCAGACATTACACTGAGCTCAGAGAATCTGGTAGGGAAGCTTGGAGGAGCAGAGGAGGATTGCAACTCCATTGAAAGAACAACATCTGCTGCCCCCTCCACCTAGGATACCCCAAGTCTAGCCCACAAACCAAGAAGTGTACTGGGAAGAAACTATAGCTTCAGATACATTGTAGCAGAGAATGGCCTTGCTTGACAGCAAAGGGTGGGTGGCTCTTCCTCCTATAGAGGTTTGATGTCCCAGTGTAGTAGAATGCTGAAACAGTAAGACAGGAGAAGGTCGAAGTTGGGGGTGTACACTCATACAGGCAATGTGCAAGGGAACAGGGCAGATGGAATTTTTTTTTAAGGGTTGGTGGAAAGGTAGCCAGAATGTGGTATTTCATTTGAGATATAATTTAATGGAATGATTAATACATAAAATTTAAAAATACATATATGCAAGCCATTTAATTTAAATAATAAAGCTCAAACAGAGATACTGGGGTGAAAACATGCCAGTTCAGAGAGTCGGGGAAAGCACCCAGCTGACCTCCCTACTCTGCTAATCTCTAAGAAGGAAAGCATTCTTTCTCCCTCTCCACACTGTCTTAAATATCCTTCAACATAAGAACCTTCCTTTGGTTTAGTTATATTCATTCCCTTTCAACTGGTTAATCATTCTGCCACTTGACCTGGAGTTGACTTTCTTTTGTTTTGCAGTAAAGGTGTGTGCAAGGGCTGAGCCACAGACAAGAAAGTGCAATAAAATAAAAGCTCTTGGGTTGAAGGTCTGTGCCAGGGCTGACCTCAGAATAAAAAGTTTTGGTTCTTTGAGTTTTTGTTCTTGTCTTTTTTAGCAAATAGCACAATCTTGATGTTTGCAATGTGATCAAAAAGCCTGCAACAGATGTCAGCAATGTTCCCTCACTTATAGAAATCAAGCCCCCTGACAAGAGCTCTGGAAGTTTCCAGGTATGTCTGAGTGCATCATCATGGGACCACGAGGATTCCAAGGGCATCAGAACTGGGCTCTTGAACCTGTTGCACATGGCATTAAGAGACCTAAAATGCACCAAGGAGACCCCTGATCCTCACCATAAAAGATAAGTTCCTCAACCCTCTTGTCACAAAATTTACTGCAATATGTCACCATTTCCTGACCTTTGCTCATTGTCCTGTGTGCTTCTGAATGGAAGTGTTGGTGTCCAGGGGTCACCTGCCACTATAGCTACAAACATTTTGTTTTATGTCCAGCCCCTATTTCAGATTGTTGTGGTAATATGCCTGCCAATCACTGACACAGAAAAATAACTTGACTCAGAGCAGGGTCATGGTGATCAATTGCTGTTATGTTCTGAATGACATTTGTTAATCTTAGAGTGTGCCTCAAAGATTATTAGGACCCATTAATTTCAGAGTCACTATGCACTCTTATACCTACAATGGCCTGATCTGAACTGGGCAGTTTATATCTGCTCCCTATGGCTTTTTTAGGATTTTTTTTCTTATAATTTAACAAAGATAGATGGTTGGAGCCATGGCTCAACACCGAAACCCTGAGTTATGGTTCTCATCGATCAGCTTTAGGGTCT
The DNA here is from genome assembly GCF_978045245.1 of Mus caroli. Taxonomy (NCBI): domain Eukaryota; kingdom Metazoa; phylum Chordata; class Mammalia; order Rodentia; family Muridae; genus Mus; species Mus caroli. The sequence continues at coordinate 28,337,679 of NW_028227259.1, forward strand.
ACATTCAATAAACTATCCCTGTTTAACTGAAATAGGTGTTTGTGTGATTTGTGGGACCAATCATGAAACCATACACAAGATCCTAGGCCTTTGCTCTGTCAACTGATGTATGTCAGTTGTATTTTCTTATACTTTCTGCCTGCATGCCCCAACTCTGATATTTTTTTTAAAGATTTATTTATTTATTATATGTAAGTACACTCTAGCTGTCTTCAGACACTCCAGAAGAGGGCGCCAGATCCCGCTGCAGATGGTTGTGAGCCACCATGTGGTTGCTGGGATTTGAATTTACCTTCTGAAGAGCAGTCGGGTGCTCTTACCCACTGAGCCATCTCACCAGCCCGATATTTTTTTTTTTTTCAGACAGAATCTCATGGTATAGCTCACAGAGGGCTGTAAGCAATCCTGATTGGTGACTTTGGTGCAGAGTGGAGAGGCCACACTCAGACTGAGGGCCATTTCTTTGGTAGATCTAATATTTCAGTTTCCTCTGCTAACAGATGTCCAGATTGTTGCCAGCACCATGATGGCTGCACATTGATCTCCTAAGGAATCTTAGGGCAACTATCAAATGCTAAGCATAAGGCTTCATGGGTGTAAACCCTAACACACACCCACAGTGCAACCTGCCTTGAAGTCTCTGCCTGGATGTGGTTTCATGCACCAGTACAGGATGAAACGGAGAAGTTTTTGAATGCATAGTCAAGCTGGCGTGAAGTCTGAGTAGATTTAATGGCTCAATTCAGGAGTTGACTAGGCCAAAGCTGTTATCATGAGAATAACTCCAAGTCTTTACTTTCACTGACCATCAGGAGTCATAGAGGGTCTAACATGCACCATTTTAGGGAAGGGAATCACTGCACATCTCTCCCATAGTTCTTTTAGCTTCAGTGGCTATCTGACAGTAGTACCAGGGAGAGAACTGTGCTTCAGGACATGACCTTATGATCTCTGACTTCCTCTCATCTCCTGTCACTGACAGTTCACAACAGTTTATCACCAGTTGTGGGTGGCAAGCATCTCTGTGCCGTAACCAAAGACCTCTCAGAGTGGATATACCCAGTCAGAAATGGGATCCTATTGTTACTGCTTTGGTGTTTGGTGTTTCAATAGGGGGAATTGATAGTGTGATGACAATATTCTTCACTTGTGTCACTATTTAAGTCAAAGCCCTGGGCCTAGAGTAACAGGGTAGGAGATCTCAGCATCTCCAAGCACTCAAGTACTTGTGAATAGTGAATATATCATTTGACTTGTGAAAGCTCGGGAGTCAGGGCTCTGAAGCCATGTCACACCCAGTACAGTTGATACTAATCCTGGAGAAGCCATTTCTGTGGGCATGATGAGCATGATTTGGCATACAAAGGAATCTCTTGGCTGCTTACAACTGCTGGTCTTTCTAGAGTGATGGTAGAACTGAATCCCACTGTGGAGACATCTCAAGTCTGGACTAAACTCTTTCTGGTGTCACTAGTTTCCAGGCATGTTCTCTTTCAGGGTGGTCTGTCTACACTCTTTGCATTCTCACATGAAAGTATTCTTGTGTTCTTTTACCTACAGGGGCTTGAAAACAGACATCATACACTGCCCATGTCCTAAGCAAGAAAGAGTTCAAAAAGGAAGAGGAGAGGCGAACCTCAGAGCTGTAGCTCATTACCCAGAAGAGAAATGAGCAGAGATAGGTTGATCTCCCTCACAGAGGGATCCATGAAGAAGAGGTGTGCATTGCTCCAAACCCTGTGTTATCAGTCTGGGGTCTGCAATGTCAGCCTCATCTTATCCTTTGAAAGAGGTGTGTTCTATGAAGCTGTACCATCAGATCATCCCTATGCCTAACCTCCTATCCATGAATGCTTCATAATGGAGACACAGAACTTGAAGCTTGGTCAGGAGGGAGATGAGAAATGGATTCTTCTGCTTCCTCCAGTAGAGAAGAAGACTTGTATTGTGAATGAAGAATTCAGGGATAGAGGCAGTGGAGAGTGAGTTCCCAGCATGCATTTGGAAAGCACTTGACAGGATGTGGCTTTGTGAGGTTCTAGGTGATGTGAGTTTATGGTGAGTGTTTGTACTTGCCTGGCAGGTGACTGAGTGCTGGAAGCTCCTTGTAGTATCTAGAGGGACCTGGTCGACCTTTTACTTCTCAGTGCATATCTAGAAGGCCTGAGGCTCATTCCTGTTCCTCTTTGTTCGTGTGCCTTATACTCTGAGACACTAACGTTGCATACATTTCTTTTGCATCTCATTGTGCTCTCTGTTTCTGTCTCTGTCTCTTATTCTCTGACTGTTTCCTTTTCTCCTCCTTGTGTGTGTGTTTGTTCAAGTCTGTGATTCTGTGTGTGCATATGTACCTCCATGTGCATGAGTTTTGTATGTTTAATTTTTCCTCCACACTTGTGAACCTAGGAGACTGTGTTTTGGTTTGAGGATTTATCTTCATAACAATTTCAAGGTGAATTCAGTGCTGAATTCTGGGAGCCCCCATTTTATTCAAAACTGTTCTTTGCCTATGTGGTCACAGTTGTCCACACACTTGTATCCCTTGAGCAGATTAAAAGCTGTGGTGATGTCTGATCACATCTCCAGGATTATGTGTAAGGTCTGTCTCTATGGTATAAGCTATTCAGGATTTACAACCCCAGTTGTGAAAACAGGAAAAAATATAATCACAGGTTTCTGGTGGGCAAAGACCTGTGGCCTAGGCTCTAGAGAATATAAATGATTAGACTGCACCCTCCAGCCCAACTGAGTGAACACAGAGAGCCATGGAACACTCCATCTTGATGCTTAGCTTCTGCTGTCCTGGACTAGGATATCATATTTCAAAGCTGAAGATCATCCAAGTATATAGAATACAGAATGTGCTTTCCATGGCTGGGGTAGTCCATGACTCAGCCTGAATAATGTGTTCTTACAAGCCCATGTTCATAGAGTTCTGTCTTCCTAAGACTAGGCCCTTCCAGAGGCTAAAACCCTTCTATGAACAACTGACATTAAAGAAGAACCAGGTTATGTTCTGTGTGAACAACTTAGAGTTGGAGAATATTGAGGCCTGAGAGAACATCCAGGAGCCCAAGAAGGAGATAAACTTCTATAAGTAAGTACCAGTTAGCAAGACAATCAATAGTGGAATGGCATTTTCGACCTTCCTTGGTTTCTGGACTGGAGAGTCTGCAGTTCTGGTTCTACCCCTTCTACTTTCAGCCATCAGTGTGCCTTGGAATGATAGACTCAGTTTTCATAAATCTGTAAGAGACTGTTACCCCTCCCAGCATTGTCCAGGCATCCTTAGAAGCCTCTCAACAGAAGAGTGATTGTGCATGGTTATCATGCAGTACTGAGAGCATGGTTCTCAGGCAGTGGTTTAGAGAGCTGAGTGTGATATAACACAAGGATAGAATGCCCTCACTTTGGGTACACTGATTGACCCTGATGGTATTTGCACCCTACTAATTGATGTTGCCCTAGTGCATTGGGAAGTCATGGATAGATGGAAATTCCTCTTTCTTTTGGAGAGACATGAGACCTTTTTGGTGTTTGGGCTGCAGCAAAAATTTCTTCTTCTTTGAAATGGCTGTTTGCTGTTTGTGCAGTTGTGATGGATTTATTGAGATGGACTGTATTAGGTCTTCATGGGAGCCAGGGTCCTGGTGGGGTTAATGGGCCTGTACATAGGAATGAGAAGATGGAGCTGCAGTATCTTACTATGCAGAGGGTGTTTCCAGAAACCTACATAGCCAGCTCATGTTGGAGAAGAATCTTATTAAGATGTCCTTCACACTGGTTGGGAGAGGAAGGAAAGAGAGATTGATTGGGCTCTCATTCAGAAATATTTGGTTGACTTGGACCTGAATGGTAAAGACGAACAGGAGCACATCAGCAACCTTGAGACCCAACAACTTCAGGTAGGGACAAGCAGCTCAGTCAGGCTAATACTGTCTGTCAACATTTGCCCCATTGGAATCACTTTGCTTTCCCCTACCATCTTTCTAATCCACACTCTCAACCAGCCGCCCACCTCATGGAATGCAGATGTTCATTTCTCTTTTTATACTCACATATTCAGAGAAGTTAGCCTCTTCTAAGAAACGAAATCATTGGCAAGTGGACCTTGCTGCTTTGCTTTAATCTGAAGTCTAGGAAGGGTGACAGATGAATAACATGCCACATTCATGCAAGTGTACATGATACACGGGATGTTATGCAGACCTCTGAGCTGCTTTTAGGTCCTGGGACAGAGGTCATGCAAGGGTCATGTGACTTGAGGTGGGAAGAACCTTGTAGGGTTAAAGTCAAAATGTAAATACCAATGAGTGCTTCTCATTTTCATTAATCTGGTGGGCATGTGGGCTTCTCCTTTCTTCTTGTTATGCAATGAGGTCTCTTCCCATTGCCCAATTCTTGGTTTCCACAGATAGAAGTCAGAGTGGTAGCTTGTCAGCCCATGTGTTTGTGAGTGTTGTATGACATTTTACCCTGCTTGTATATAACAGCAATGGTTTCAGTTAATAGATCAGTGTTAACTGTCCTGTTGAGGTGGTGGGAGACTGCAATCTGACAGCTGACATTTAGGTCTCCACCAAGCATGTATTTTTAATTATTATTAGATATTTTCTCATATACACTTCAAATGCTATCCCAAAAGTCCATATTCCCTCCCTCTGCCCTGCTCCTCGACCCACCCACTGCCAGTTCTTGGCCCTGGCATTCCCTTGTACTGGGGCATAAAAAGTTTACAATACCAAGGGGTCTCACTTCCCAGTGATGGCTGACTAGGTCATCTTCTGCTACATATGCAGCTAGAGATATGAGCTCTGGGGATACTGGTTTGTTCATATTGTTGTTCCACCTATAGAGTTGAAGACCCCTACAGCTCCTTGCGTTCTTTCTCTAGCTTTTCCATTGGAGGCCCTGTGTTTCTTCTTATAGATGACTGTGAGGAGCATCAACTTCTGTATTTGCCATGCATGGGTTTAATGCAAAGTTCCATCAGAACTTCAAAGAAGACCTAATTCCAACTTTCCTCAAATTATTCCACAAAATAAAAACAGAAGGTAATCTACCCAATTCATTCTATGAAGCCACAGTTACTCTGATATCTAAACCTCACAAAAACTAAACAAAGAAACAGAACTTCAGATCAATATCTCTTATGAATATTGATGTAAAATTGCTGAATAAAATCCTCCCAAACCGTATCCAAGAACACATCAAAACAATCATTCACCATGACCAAGTAGGCTTCATCCCAGGGATGCAGGGATGGTTTAATATATGGAAATCCATCAAAGTAACCCACTATATAAACAAACTCAAAGACAAAATCCACAAGATCATTTTGTTAGATGCTGAGAAACCATTTAACATAATCCAACACTCCTTCGTGGTAAAGGTCTTGGAAAGATGAGGAACCCAAGGCCCATACCTAAACATAACAAAATCAATCTACAGCAAACCATTAGCCAATATCAAACTAAATGGAGAGAAACTGGAAGCAATCCCACTAAAATCAGGGACTAGACAAGGCTGCCCACTTTCTCACTACCTATTCAATATAGTACTTGAAGTCCTTGGCAAAGCAATTCCACAACTAAAGGAGATCAAGGGAATGCAAATTGGAAATGGAGAAGTCAAAATATCACTATTTGCAGATGATATGTTAGTATATATAAGTAACCCTAAAAATTCCACCAGAAGATTCCTAAACCTGATAAACAGCTTCAGTGCAGTACCTGGATATAAAATTAACTCAAACAAATCAATGACCTTTCTCTACAAAAAGGATAAATGGGCTGAGAAAGAAATTAGGGAAACAAACCCCTTCACAATATCACAAATTATATAAAATACCTGGGTGTGACTCTAACTAAGGAAGTGAAAGATCTGTATGACAAGTCTCTGAAGAAAGAAACTGAAGAAGATCTCAGATGATGGAAAGATCTCACATGTTCATGGATTGGCAGGATTAATATAGCCAAAATGACTATCTAGCAATAGCAATCTACAGATTCAATGCAAACCCCATCAAAATTCCAACTCAATTCATCACTGGGTTAGAGAGGGCAAATTTCAAATTCATCTGGAAAAACAAAAAACCTAGGAAACAAACACTATTCTCAACAATAAAAGAACCTCTGGGGGAATCACCTTGCCTGACCTCAGGCTGTATTACAAAGCAATTATGATTAAAAAAAAAAAAAAAAGCCTGCATGATATTGGTACAGCCACAGACAGGTAGATCGATGGAATAGAATTGAAGACCCAGAAATGAACCCATACACCTATGGTCACTTGATCTTTGACAAGGGATCTAAAACCATCCAGTGGAAAAAAGACAGCATTTTCAACAAATAGTTCTGGCACAACTGGTGATTATCATGTAGATAATGCGAATTGATACATTCTTATCTACTTGTACAAAGTTCAAGTGTACATGGATCAAAGAACTCCACATAAAAACAGAGACACTGAAATTTATAGAGGAGAAAGTGGGGAAAACCTAGAAAATATGGGCAAAGAGGGAAAATTCCTGAATAGGACAGCAATGGCTTGTGCTGTAAGATCGAGAATTGACAAATGGGACCTCGTAAAACTGAAAAGCTTCTGTAAGGCAAAAGGCACTGTCAATAACACAAAAAGACCACCAACAAATTGGGAAAGGATTTTTACCAATCTGAAATCTGATATGGGACTAATATCCAATATATACAAAGAGCTCAAGATGTTGGACTTCAGAAATACAAACAACCCCATTAAAATACAGTGTACAGAGCTAAACAATGAATTCTCAACTGAGGAAGTACATGAGGCTGAGAGGCTGAGAAGTATATGAAAAAATGTTCAACATCCTTACTGATCAGGGAAATGCAAAGCAAAACAACCCTGAGATTCCACCTCACACCAGTCAGAATAGCTAAGATCAAAAATTCAGGTGACAGCAGATGCTGGCAAGGATGTGGAGAAAGAGGAAGACTCCTCCATTGCTGGTGAGATTGGTAGCTGGTACAACCACTCTGGAAATCAGTCTGGCAGTTCCTCAGAAACTTGGACATAGTACTACCCAAAGATCCAGCAATACCTCTCCTGGGCATATACCAAGAAGATATTCTAAGTGGTAATAAGGACACATGCTCCACTATGTTCACAGCAGCCTTATTTATAATAGCCAAATGCTGGAAAGAACCCAGATGTCCTTCAACAGAGGAATGGATACAGAAAATGTGGTACATTTACACAATGGATTACTACTCAGCTATTAAAAACAATGAATTTATGAAATTCTTGGTCAAATGGATGTATCTGGGAGATATCATCCTGAGTGAGGTAACCCAATCACAAAAGAAATCACTTGATATGCCCTCACTGAAAAGTGGATATTAGTCCAGAAACTTTGAATACCCAAGATACAATTTGCCAAACACAAGAAAATCAAGAAGCAAGACCAACATGTTGATACTTCATTCCTCTTTAGAATAGGGAACAAAATATCTATGGAAGGAATTACAAAGAAAAATTTTGGAGCTAAAAAAAAAGGATGGTCCATCCAGAGACTACCCCAGCTGGGATCCATCCCATAATCAGCCACCAAACCCGGACACTATTGCATAAGCCAGCAAGATTTTGATGAAAGGACCCTGATATAGCTGACTTATGTGAGGTTATGCCAGTGCCTGGCAAATACTGAAGTGGATGCTCACAGTCATCTATTGGATGAAACACAGGGCCCCCATTGGAGGAGCTAGAGAAAGTACACAAGAGCTGAAGGGTTCTGCAACCTGATAGGTAGAACAACAATATGAACTTACCAGTACCCCTGAGCTCATGTTGCTAGCTGTATAGGTTGCAGAAGATGGCCTGGTTGGCCATCATTGGGAGTAGAGGCTCCTTGGTCTTGCAAAGTATGCCCCAGTACAAGGGAACACCAGGGCCAAGAAGTGGAAGTAGGTGGGTAGGGGAGCATGGGGGAGGGAGGGTACAGGGAAGTTTCGGGATAGCATTTGAAATGTAAATAATGAAAATATCCAATAAAAATAAAAAATTAAAAAATAAATAAAAAAAGAAAAATAATATTGAAAAAAAGAAAAAACTATACCATTGACTTTTTGTGGTTTTCATTTCTGTGTGTGTGTGTGTGTGTCTGTGTGTGTGTGTGTGTGTCTAGAGAATGACGTTGGGTGTTCCCTCAATGAATTTTAAAAGAAGGGCAAATTATTTATTTTTCATTCGTATAGTATATTCTGTCCCTTTCTTTCCCCCAACCCTCTCCCCTCCACCTCCCCTTTCCTGAAATCTACCTTCCGGGAAGCACTACTACTCTCAGAAAAGCACAGGCCTCCCAGGAACATCAACCAAATACAGCATAACAGGGGGCAATAAAACTCAGCACATGTTATCATATCAAGGCTTGGACAAGACATGGCAGGTCAGTGGAGGAAAAGGGTCCAAAAAGTAAGCAAAACATTCAGAGAGAGCCTTGCTCCCACTGTTAGGAATCTTGCAAGAATGCCAGGCTATAAAACCATAACATAAATACATAGGTCCTAGATCAGACCCGCACTGGGCCTCTGCACTCTGTGGTAACCCATGTGTCCTTGTCAGTTGATTCTGGTCTCATGTTCTTTCTTTCTTTCCTTTTTTTATATATTTTCTTTATTTACATTTCAAATGTTATCCCCTTTCCTTGTTTCCCCTCTGAAAATACCCTATCTCCTCCACCTTCCCCCTGCTCCCTAACCCACCCATTACCAATCCTGGTCCTGGCATTACCCTATCCTGCATTAAGGGGGAAAAATGAAGATTCTGGGAGGAAGAGAGGGACCTTGGAGGGAGAGAGAGGAAGGGGAGGAAATAAGGGAGGCAGTATCAGGTACTGGAAGGGATTGGAGAGAGGAACAGGAGGTTAAGAAATCGAAAAAAAAAAAAACATGGGGAGTGGAAGGATGAGGAACAGGGAATAGACCCTTGAGGCTCTCAGACATCAGGGAGATAGAACCTGTAGAGACCACCTCCAATAGATAGGTATGCCTCCCCCATGTCCCCCAAACCCAAAGGCAACCCCTGCCAATGCTCTCTGTCAAGGAATTGTGCCATCCACCCATCTCAAAGATTTTAACCAAGAAATGTTCCTGAGAAAAGGAAGAACAGGGACAAGAAATGGAGCAGAGACTGAAGGAAGGGCTGTCCAGGGACTTCCCTACCTGGGGATCCATCCTGTCTTCAGACACCAAACCAGACACTGTTCCTGTGGTCAAGAGGTGCTTGCAGACAGGAACTTGGAGTGATGTTTCTTTGGGAGGTGTGGCCAGCAACTGACCATTGGAGCCAACTATTACACTGAGCTCAGGGAACTCATTGCAGGAGCTTGCAGAAAAGCTGGAGGTGAAGAGGGGAATGGAATCCTATTGAAAAACAAAATCTGCTGGCCAGACCACCCAGTACTCCTAGACACTAGACCACCAACCCAGGAGTGTATAAGCAGGGATCTATAACTCCAGATACATTGTAGCAGAGAATGGCCTAACTGAAAGCAATGGGAGGCAAGGCCCTTGGTCCTATGGAGGTTTGATGTTCCAGTGTAGTGGGTTTCTCAATCAGTAGGTCAAGAAAGGGAGGGTGGTTGAAGGAGAATCCTCATCCAGGCACAGTGGGGGCTGAGAGTGCAGATGTATTTTGAGGGGTTAGTGGAGGGTAACCAGGAAGTGGCATATCATGTGAGATGTAACCCAATGGAATGATTAATAAATACATTTTTAAAACACACACGTAAACCAGGCATTTAATTTTACCAGTGAAGACTCAGTGGCAGTAACCAGCTCAGAGAGTCAGTGAAAGCACCTAGCTGACCTTCCCACCCTGATGAACTGATTCCCCTACTGATTCCCAGTAGGAAAGCAGTCTTTATCCCTCCCCATACTGTCTTAAATATCCATCAAGTTAAAGTCCTTCTTTCTAAGGCCAGACAGTGGTGGTGCATGTCTTTAATCCCTGCACTTGGGAGGCAGAGGCAGGCAGATTTCAGAGTTCGAGGCCAGCCTGGTCTACAGAATGAGTTCCAGGACAGCCAGTGCTATACAGAGACATCCTGTCTCAACCCCCCCTTCCCCAAAAAGACCATCATTTTGTTTAATTATATTCATTCCCTTTCAACTGCTTAATTGCTCTACTTCTGGACATGGTGATGACTTTAATTTGCTTTGCAATATATGTGAGTGAGAGGGATGAACCACAGGACAAAAATGTACACTGAACAGAAAGCTCTTGGATTACAGGTCTGTGCTAGGGCTGAGCTACACCATAAAAAGGTGTTTTTCTTTTTTCGTTTTCTTTTTCAGGAATTAACACAATCTTGAGGTTTACAATGTGACCAAATATCCTGCAGCATAGATTAACCATAATCCCTTTCTTTTAGAAATCAAGCTCTCTGACAAGTGTCCTGGTAGTTTCCAGGCATGTCTGAGTGCATCATCATGGGAACACGATGATTCCTAGGACATCAGAAATGGGGTCTTGAAGCAGTTTAAAAGGCAAAAGAAACCTAAAAAGCACCAAGCCACCCCTGATCCTTATCATAAGGGATAAATTCCCCTTCCCCCTTCTCACATAATTTATGGTAAGATATCACCATTCTTGACCTTGGCTCAGTGTCCTATGTGCTGCTGAATGGAAGTGTTTATGTCCAAGGGTCAACAAACAATCCAAAGAAACACTGAATTCAGTTAAACACGGAAGGTTTATTAAATGCACACCCCATGACAGAACAACCAGGACAACAGCTGAAAACTGTATGCTAGACATTTCTTAGGGCCAGCTCCATGAAAAAAAACCCACAAAGAGCTTATGCACAAGGACTGGAAATGCTGCCCTTACTCAAGCCGATTTAAACATAATAGTTCATATTGACCTTGAATATGAAAGGTCTTATGTGAAACATATAGATGTGGAAATTTATAAGGTTAACAGACCTCAGATCTCCACTCCTTTTTCATCTTTGTTGACTGCAACAAACTGCATTATCCTCGGCTGGTTCAACTCCCTCTTAGGAGCTTTCCTTATCATGTATACCATGGTTCTGGCATTTTTAACGTCTTTGAGTCTCCAAGGTAATTTCAATGATACAGCTTCTTGTTTCAGTGTCTGGGATTCCACTTGATCTTTTGGGCTCCTCCTAAGGGCTGGCATCACTTATCTACCTCTGACCTCTGTAGCACTCTAAGTTCAGGTTGATCCACTCCACTACAGCTGCTGTTCTTGGTGATCATCCCATGGTACTGACAAATCCAATACACAAGGGTGTTCCACTCAAACTAGGCTTCACCAATAGCCTCTCATAGGCTCTCTTCATGGTGCCAAGCCTCAAATCCTTTTCATGACACCCTCAGTCCTGGGCCATCAACTACAGCTGAGGCTACACCTTCTCCAATGGTCTTCCATGATCTCTCACAATGCCAAGCATCAGCTGTTCTTCATGACACCTCATGCCTTCCAAACCAGTGCCACCTGGGTGACTCTTCCACATTACCAAGTCCAGAAGTTGCATGAAGTACAACCTTGCCTGTCTCTGAAACACAGCTTCTTTGTGCTCTAAGAAAACAATTCCCATATTTCAATTCAGTGATGCTGGTCTCTTCTTAATCATTGCTAATATCTTAGCTCCAGCTAACCCGAATCAAATGTCCCAGTAGTTCCTTCCATTCCTAAGTCTAGAGCCAGAGCCACATGGCTGAAGGTGCCGAGTTCGGCTGCTTAGAGGAACTAGAACATGACCCTCTTCTACTATTACATTATCACTGGCTTTGTTTTCCAAATCCTTCACTGCCTAAGCTAGGCTATCCTGGTTCTTGCCCTGTAGATTGACCTTGAAAGGCATAGATCAACATGCCTGTCTCCTGGGATTAAAGGTGTGCATCACCATGCCTGAATCTAAATTTAGATGGGTAGAGTCTGACCCCAAGGTCCCACTTCCTTAATCTGTTATCTCCTAACATAGGATTTTGCTCCATTTCACGTCCTGGTGCCCCTTTAATACTCAAACCATGTATTTTATATTTTTCCTTTCTAAGCTTGCTATGCTTGTTCAAACTTATCTTTCTAAGACTTAACCAGAGAACAAAGGCTCTGCTGAGCTTTTCTGAAACTTCCCTTGTCAATGCAATTAATCTGAGGCTCTTCACCTTAGTCTCAGGCAGACTTTTCAGTCTAGGGCAAAAAGTAGCCACATTCTTCACCAAAATATGACAAAAACAGCCTTTCTGCCACATTCTGAAATTCTTCTCCTTTGAAATCTCTTGGGCCAGGTCAACACAGTTCAAATCACTCCCAACAACAAAGTCTTCCATATTCCAACTAGGATGACCCATTAAGCCACTTTTAAAGCATTCCTCTGTGTTCCAAATCCAAAGTCCCTAAATCTACATTCTTCAAATGAAAGCATGGTCAGTCCTAGCCCAGCAATGCCACATTCCCTGGTACCAACTTCTGTCTTTTTTTTTTTTTCAAACCTGTGCAATTTCTTTCTTGGGACTAACATACATAAGAAACCTGAGTAGTCACTTTCACAAAATGTGATTGAGCTAGAAAGTGTTGTTTGATGCCTTCTAGATCACAGGCCTGACAAGCCCATGAAGAAGCCACTTTATCTTCTGATAAGTAAAACACTCTAGAGTCCAAATTCCTGGCTTACAACTATCTGGTAGAGCTGGTGGAAAAGCAGGAAGGGACATGCTTTCCCAAGTCCAGAACTTAGGCCACCAGAGTGAGAGCAGCCTGTCCTATGGCTGCAACACCCAGTAAAGCCCCATGACAGCACAGTCCAATCAACTGTGAAATGAATGCTGAGGAGGACATGTTGTCTCCGAGGCCGGCTGCAGAGGAAACAAGTTAAGTGACATATATAAGCTGCAGTCTTCTGGATCTCTTCTCCTCGTTCCTCAGGCATTCAGTGAGACCTGACTGTACAAAGACAGAGAATCTTCCAGTACAGTATGCTGGCCATATCGGGGAAGGACTCCCAACTCCTCCATGTACCCACCTGACTGTCCCACTATATATACAATACAGTCACCACAAAAAATAATAATAATTTTAATTTGGCAACATGAAACTTCTGTAAACTGGACCAGCTCCAAAAACATTAATACTAAAGTAGTCCCTTCACCAAATATATACTGAGATTAGCTGCTCATGAAAGTTTAAACGCACCACTCCAGCATTACATGTACACTCCACCCAAGTTTAAATTGATTTTCCCTGGACAAGAGTCTTGGGATTTGGAGAAGCCAGCAAGAACTCCAGGTATATTGCTGTGGGTAAGTTTGTCAGCTGTGCAGATGATCCCAGCTACAGGCCAGCCCATCTAAAGAGTGTGCCCCTAAGGCTTATACTGTTCAGCTCTGAGGAAAGCTTGATTTACAGTGAAGAGGTGGAACAGGAAGACAGGACAGAGATGTACAGCATTCATTCCTCCAAATCCGCCAGGCCTGAATTATGGTCTCCACAAGCAGCCGTCCACTTCCTTAGGCCTTAGGTCCTCCCTAGACTAGCTCTGATCCAGAGGAAGTATTGGGATTTTACGAGTCAGCAACTGTTCTGGTGACTCCACAGGCGCCCAGGTCTTTTGGAATAAGGACTGTGACTGGACTGGATGCATTTGCAATCCCGTTGGTCTGTGTACTTCTTGAAATGTGCCTCTTAATCTGCTTCAAGTGCCAGTCTGCTCCATCATTGAAGCCTGAAAGTGACCTAGGCCCTCTTTGTGACAGAAGTTGAGGGAACGCTCTGGAGAGAGGCCATTGGGTTGGGTGGCTACTGGGTGGGGATGTGGATGGGCAGGCACAGAGGATGGGTATGCCCTGGGGTGAAAATGACTGGCTGATCACTGAGGAGTGTATGGAGACTCTGTCTGCAGCATCACACTGTGGGGTGGGAAAGCAGATGAACCAAAAGTCATTCCTGAACTCAGAGATGGTGGTGGAGTTCCATAAAGATAGACACTGGTTGACAGTGAGTTCTGCCACTTGGGAGCTGCATCATGGTTGTCGAGGTCTAGAATTTTTGGGGACTCTCTGGCCTCTCCACAGATTCATCCATCTTTTCTTCTTCTGGACCAGAATTGTGTCCATCAGGAGGAACAACCTTAGCAGTCACTGCATCCATTTGAGTTGGAGGAGTTAAGGCAGAATTTAGTGTCTCACAACCTTGCAGACTAGACAGGACATTCTTCTCTGGGAAGAGGGAGCATGGAGGGTGACTCCCTGGGGGTCCACTTGGGCTTCTCTGGGAAGGGAGAGATCTCTGCCAATCAGAAAAGCCCTGTGGACATGGATAATGAGGAGTCCTCTGATAGGGGTGGTAGGAAGGCAGAGAAGAAGGCTGGTAGGTATATCTCATTCCTTGCTGAGGACGGTACCTAGGAAAGAGTCCAGGTTGGGGACCATTATCCTGGAACCCCCTGGGAGGAAAGGACTGAGGCTGTGATCCTGAGGACTTTCCTCCCATCATAGAGCCCAAGCCTTGCAAACTTGTACTCATAGAGTACTGTGTAGCTGAGTTAGAGTATTCTATGCCAGGCATGTATAAGGGAGAAAACTGGTTCACCTTGCCAACCATCCAACCGGGATCTGTGCAAAGAGGTGTAGTAGCATTCGGTCCTATGCATAGCATGGCTTCTTGCAATGTTTTACCCCTGGGGCAGATTGGCTTTTCTGGACCACTACCATCAAGTCCCTTCCCCTCTGACCTACAGGGAGATGCTTCACCAAGGACCTCATTTTCAGGTAGATTCCCCATCTCTGCCACTATAGAGAAGTCTCTCAAACAGCCTTGCATAGCTGGGCTGCTGTAGCTATTGTCCAAAGGCCAGGTGTTCTTGTTCTTTGATGTGTTAGAAGTGTCCGCAGAGTCTGAAGCATCACTATTGAGTCGGAGGTCCTCTGTTTCCCTTTCTTGTGGTGAGCTTTGCCTGGTACCGCTGGCTTGCAAGGGAGGTGCAGGGTGAAGTAGTTGTTTGAGGTATTCCCCTCCTGAAGAACAAATGCTTGCTGCTTTCTCTTCATGTCCAGGCAAAGGCTCTTGGTCTTCCTCAGGCTCTTGTGTTTCAGTCATCTCCTGTGTACTCCCAGGGTTGTCCAATGCAGTCTAGGGCTCTGACACACATACTGATGACGAATGAGCTACCTTTGGAGAGGGACCAGTTATTGGGGAGGAGTGTGCTGGAGGGGGGTGATAAGGCATACCTGGGGGAAAGACTCCGGAGGGGAGCTGCTTCATGGCAATCATTTCAGGGCTGTCCATCATGGATTCCCCTACTTGTGCCCCCCGGGGCACCTGGGAGGGCCCTGTGAATCCAGGACTTGGTGCTGGAGTTGGAGGTGGCTGCAAACCATGTCTATCACACTTACAGGGTGGATGCATATACCCTGAGGAAGGAACACCATGAGGTAGAAAGCTTGACTGTTTAGTCCATTGGTTTGGTGGGATAGGTTGTCTCATCACTCGGCCATCCATCACATGACCAATGGTATGAGGGTGGTGAGAGGGTCCTGGACCCAGGTGGGGTTTCTCAACTGGCCCCAAACATCCAGGGTTTACAGTACCATGGTTCCCATTCCAAACAGCAGGGTGTCCTCGATTTAGATACTTGTATGAATGATAAATATGACCGGGAGGAATTTCAGACCTTTCAGGAAAGTCTGGGGGTCGGGCTGGAGTCCCACCATGCCTAGACTGGAATGGAGCTGGTGGATACATGTTTCCAACTTGACTGGGACAATTCATCTGCCCAAGCTGTAAGGATGGGACATGTGACACCATATTGGAAAGGTCTGAAGCACTGAGCAGGGATCCCCAATGTTTACTAATTCCAACTGGAGACTGTATAGCAAAGGTTGGGTGTTGCAAGGGCTCCTCTGGGGACACCTCTGGAATTCGAGAGGAGCCATGTAAGTTGATGGGTTCTGATCCTTGAAGAGAGCCAAACGTTCCTGGTGCTGCTGGCTTCATCTGGTTTAAAAGGGATGCATGACTAGGCAGCCTACCACAATGCAGGGGGCAAGAAAAGCCTTGGCCATTTGATGTGCCAACCTCTAAAGGGAGTTGTATGGAACTGCTGCTCTGATTGTCCCGTGAGGAGGCAGCTCAGTGTGCTGCGGGCAATGATTTTCCCCCATTCTTTACTGGTGGCTGTTTCCTGCTGTACACTTCTGTGTTTCTTGAGAGAGTCCAAACATGGCTTCCACTATTTCTACCAGACTGACTCCTTCTTTTTTAGCATTTTTCATCCTCTTTGATCCAAAATTCTTCATCTGTGTCTCCATCTTCACCAGGAAAGTGTTTTGTCATGGCCCGATGGAAACACTGCTCTAAATTGTCAGACATCTTGGTATATTCATTACTGTCACCATTGTATTTTCGGCAATTTTTGAACATGGTCTTCGTGACATTTACAAATTCCTCCTTGGTAAACTATGAACCTCCATTTAATTTCTTCTCCATGTTTGAAATATCCATGGGGGTCTTAATAATCTGGTAATAGTTGGGGGCATAAGATTCATCCACAGGTTCCAAGAAGGGCCAGGAATCCTTGTGAGCCTTCACCACATCTAGAACTTTTACATGGCTGTGAAATCGTCATCCAATTCAAAGAGGTCCTTGGTCTTCTTCCATTCCCTCATAGGAGAATTCAGATCCAAATGGGAAAGTTCTGGGGGTAGCTCCTTGCCTTTAGCCAATAGCCATGCTCATTCTTCCCTGAGCTTTCTCCTCTTAGCCCAGACTTCCACTGCCTTGACCTTTTTCCTCCTTTTCCTGCATTCTCTCCTCCTTTAACATCTGATCTTGTTCCTTCTTCTGCACTGCAAGAAAGATCGGTCGTTCCTCCTCCTCCCAACTGTGCTTCTGTTTTTCTATCTTGGTGAGCATGGGAGTTTCCTCTAGCTTGATGAATTGGATGGGCAGGTGGACAGATATAAACCTGTGTTGCAGCTCTGGCTTTGTGCCCTGTGGACGTTTTCCCTTCTGAGCAATCATGTTGCAGATTTCAGGCAGGAAGTCCTGCTAAGGAGCTTGTAGAGGTGCTGCTCTTGGAGAGAGGTCGGCTCTCATGAAGCTCTCAGTAACCTGTCTCCATTCTTGTGTTAGACACAGGATCCACCAAGTACCTTGGCCTGCCCCTCCGGATCCATTTCTTTTGTGTAGGTCAGACGTCAAGGAGTTTTCTTCCTGCTTTTCACTGGATATAATCTCCTCCTGTAGTTTTTTTTTTTCATTTTGCAGGCCTTCCTCTTCTTTTGTCTGTTTTTCCAGGAATATTTGAGACATTTTTTTTTTTTTTTTTTTTGCCTTTCACTTTCCCTGCTCAAGGAGAGTTCTCCATTGGACCTTCCGTGTACTAGGTCTTCTTCGTACATTTGTGTCCCATAGAAGTACCAGTACAGTGCACCTGAATTGTCTTCACCTAGAGGTTCAACTCGGAGACTGTCTGCATCCAGACCCTTGAGAAGATCAAAGACATCATCTGCAACAAGCGGGTAATCACAGAGGAGATGCAGGATCTCTACTCATGTACGCAGAGGAAGGTTTGAAAACTGGGATCTCTCAGAGGATTGGGCTTTCCTTCTTCAAGCTCACAACCTTAGTTAACAATATCTTCCAAGTAGCTGTGGAATGTCTGAGACGTGATACCTCTTTGCTAATAGCAGCCTTGAAGCAGGCAGGCAATCAGATCACTGATAAATACCAAGTCATCTCTGTGAAGAGTTGCCTCTAACTCCTCGATCTCGAAGTTGAGCAGGCATAAAGCCTTGTGAAAGAACAAGCAGAATGTGCAATGGCTGGGACTTCCCACCAGGAGCAGAGCATGCCCAGCATGGCCATGCAGCCTTCCTCTGGGCACATCTCCCTGCTGTGATTACTCACTTACTCTTGCTTGCTTCAATCTTGCTTGCTAGCTCCAACTCTGGCCATGGGGCAGCGCCTCTCACTCAGCAAATGGCAGCTCCCTCAGCTTAGCAAGAGCTCAAGCAGAGGCAGGCCAGGACAGGGGTAGTGCACTGGGGGAGTAGCTTGCAAACTCACTCAAACAGGCACATGCTTGCCCCCTCCCTCAATGGCTGTCCCAACATCTGACTTAGTTATGGTTTTACTGCTGGGAACAGACACTATGACTAGGGCAAGACTTATAAAAACATTTCATTGGGGCGGGCTTACACGTTCAGAGGCTCAGTCAATTATCATCAAGCATGACAGCATTCACACAGGCATGGCAAGAGCAGAGCTGAGAGTTCCACATCTTCACCCAAAGGCTGCTAGTAAAAGACCCATTTCCAGGCACCTAGGATGAGAGTATTAAGCCCACACACACAGTGACATGCCTACTGCAAACAGGTCACACCTATTCCAACAATGCTACCCATCCAAATGGTGCCACTCTCTGGTACAAGAGTATACAAACCATCACAACTTGGAAGCATATTATGGCAAAAGCATGAAATAGACTGACGGCTGCCATGTAACAAATTTCCTACAGATATGGTAAGGGGGCAAGCCTTACCAGAGAGAACTTTGTATCATTAGGAAAGATGTCTGCATGATGTTAGCATGTTTATACAAGGTCCATGGCCTCAACAGGAGCACTTTCAAGGAGGACAGAGAATGTGTGTTTTACTTGAAATAAAGGGCTTCAGCATTGTTGCTCAGACTGGTCGGTGCCGATTTCACCTCACTCTATCCATGCAGAGGAACCCAAGTTGTCCTCCCACCTTCCTTTTGAGCAAGGTATAGGCACAAAAAGACCAGGACGCAGAGCTGGTGTCCAATTCCTCAGTTATGCTCAATTTTTAACTAATGTTTAAACAAATACAGTGTGGTCACTTATTATTGATAGTCTTCACATCTTACTGAGGGCACCAATTGCTTGACTACAACCAACTCTCTAAAAAGTCTGCGCCCTGGGACATATATCAAGATCAATCTGGCATGGAGGTGCATGCACACTTTCCTGTACTGAACATAGAAAGGTGGAGGTAGAAGTTTGATGTATGGTAAATTGGCCACCAAGTTCACATTGTGTTCCTGGATTTCATCTCAGGACAAGGATGTGGAGAGTCTCTGATGGCTTCTGTCTAGCCCCTTGAACAGTTCTCTGAGCTTTGGCCTCACCACTTAATACTTCCTGCTGGGTCAGCAACACTAAAGGAAGATAAGATTGTCATCAGCACCATATCACGCTACCAGCAGGGGATATTAATCAGTTGTTCAGATGATGATACTCACTTTCATTTTTTCCTAATGTGGGCTAAGGGAAACAGAGAACATAGTCCTTAGAATGGAAAGATCATTCTCACTTCTCCATCTTCCCAGAAAGAAAGACTGGAAGGGAGAGAATGGTAAGTTCTTTATAATAGAAAAGACTTGGTAAGTGAGGCCTTTGATGTAGCGTGTGATTCAGTGTTGTTTTCTGAAACAGGGTCTCAAATACCCATGTGGACCAAGTTAACCTTGAGCTCAGACAATTCTGCTTCCACTTTCCTATATTTGAGCTTCCAAGTGGGGCCTCCAAGTACTGTGGAAACATAACTAGTCAATGTGAGAGACCTGGATAATCTAATGCTAAGGCATGTACAGCACAGTATAGCAAAAGACATTGATTTCTATGTCTGCCCCCTATTTCAGATAGTTGCTGTCATATGACAGCCAATCATCAACAGAGAAAACAACTTGACTCAGCAAAGTCATGGTGTCCACATTCTGTTGTGTTCTGTATGAGGTTTGTTAATCTTACAATGGTACATAAACCATTCCATGGGACCCCTCAAATTAAGGGTCAATATGCAGTTATATCTAAAACGGCCTGATCCGAACAGAGCACTGGATACTTCCCTAACTTTAAATGAACTAATTTTGTTTTTTCATTTGTTTTTGTTTGTTTGGTTGGTTTGGTTTTTGGGTTTTTGTTTTCTGTCTTTATAAGTTAACAAAGATAGATTTTTTGAGCTATGGCTCAGGCACAAATCCTGAGCAATGGTTCTGATCAATCAACTTTAGGGTCTGCATTTAATGAATCATTCATGTTTGACGGAAATTGGGTTTTGTGTGGTTTGTGGGGCCAAACATGAACCCAAATACAAGATGCTAGGACCTTGCCCAGTCAACTAACCTATGTCTATAGTATTACCCTATACTTTCTGCCTGCACATCCGCACCTCTGTTGAATATATTATTTATTTCATACAGAAACTCATGGTCTAGCACACAGAGGGCTATAAGCAATACTGATCGGTGAGATTGGTGCAGTGAGAAAAGCCCCCACACAATCTGATGGTCACACATTGGTGGCTCCATATTTCAGTTTCCTCTGCCAAAAGATCTCTAGAATGTTGTCAGAAGCATGATGACTGCATGTCTCCCTCCTAAGGGATCTTGGAGCAAATTTCAAATGCTAAACACAAGGCTTCATGAGTGTGGTCCCTAACACACACCCACACTGCAACCAGCCCTGAAGGCTCAGCATGGATGAGATTTCATGCACCTGTATATGATTAGACAGGAGTAGATTTTGGCTGCATATTCAAACTGGTATGATTTCTCACTAAGTTTTAATGGCTCCTATTGCTGATTGAGGAAAATTTAAGGTAGGATGAGATATTTCTGAGAAGGGTTTGGAAAGGAAACACAGAGTTAGATACATAGGAATTACTTAGGTGTGGCCAATCAAGCCTAGAGCAAACCCTCGCTTTGGAAAGAGGATGTGGCTCAATTGCTATGCCCCAGGAAAGAGCAGCTCAGCTTCCTGTCAGTACAGGGAGAACATTAGCAGGGAACCAAAGGCTTTATGTAGTCCATGACATCAGCAGTCCCTTCTTGGACATTCTATTGTCTCCTGGAGAGTTCTAAGCAACCTCTGTGATGTCACCAGTGTTGTAGTTACAACAAGCTGACTGAGATTTCTCAGTCAGAGACTGGACATTGCAGTGATGGCCCTGCTTGCCCGACTTGGTAGACTTTTTCAGAGAACCAATGTGGATGGGAGAGAGACCAGAGAGGGGAGGAAGGATGCTGGCCTTCCATCTGAGAGTAATGAAGGACGAAGGAGCTGGACTTGGCGAATGAGCAGTAAGTCCTGGGAAGTGGATGTTGAGCTTCCTGGTAGGGGTGGCCTGAGCTGGCCTTTCTAGTAATGTGGAACTGGAGACTCTGGGTAGCAAAAAAACTTCCATGGTTATCAAAATTCTTGAATCATCAAGGATTTCAGAACAGTACTTTTCCATCCCCTAAGGCAGGAGTTGGCAAGGTCAAAGCTGTTGGGCTATGAACTTCAAGTCTTGACTTGCACTGGGTATTGTGGGTGTTACTTGGGGACAGAATGAGACCATCAGGAGTGACAGCAGGTCTAAGCTATGCCAGTTTGAGGGAGGGAATACCTGCATTTCAGTCCATGGCTTCTTTAAGCTCCTGTAGTTATCTGACATTAGTCACAGGGAGAGAATGGTGCTCCAGACCATGATGTCATGTTCTCAGAACTACTCTGACCTCCTGTTGGTGACAGTTCCTACCTTACCTTTCTTTATCACCAATTGTGGGTGGCAGCCATTTCTATACTGTAAACAAAGAACAAGCAGTTGATAGACCCAGAGGGGGATTCTATTTTTATTTCTGGGATGTTTTGTGTTTCAGGGGGGAAGTTGATCATTGTGATGAACATATTCTCCCCCTGCCTGACTTATTAAGCCAATTCCTTGGCTTAGAGTAACAGGTTGGATATCTGAGCATCTCCAAGATCTCAAATACTTGTGATAGTGAATTTGTAGTCTGACTTGTGAAACCACAGGGCTCAGGGCTCTGAAGCCAAGTTGTACCCTGAAGAAGACATCTCTCTGGTCTTCGTAAGCACGTTTAAGGGGGAATGAGGATACATCTGGCTACTTACATCACCTGATCTCTCTAGAGTGATGGTAGAACTGAGATCCACTCAGAAGAAATCTCATACTGGGACCAATCTCTTGGTGGTGTTACTAGGTTACAGGCCTTTTTCCTTCTCTTTGGTAAGTCCACACTCTTTGCATTCTCACATCAAATATTCTTGTATTCATCTATCTACAGTGGCTCACAGACAGACATCATCCCCTATACCTGTCATGAGCAAGGAGCAGTTTGAGAAGGAAGAGAACGAGCTGATTAAAGAGATCCAGCTTACTACCCAGGAGACAAATGAGCTGAGAGATCGCCTGATCTATGTGACTGAGGGATCCATGAACAAGAGGTATACGTT
This sequence comes from Mus caroli, assembly GCF_978045245.1. Classification (NCBI taxonomy): domain Eukaryota; kingdom Metazoa; phylum Chordata; class Mammalia; order Rodentia; family Muridae; genus Mus; species Mus caroli. The sequence continues at coordinate 28,359,940 of NW_028227259.1, forward strand.
GCTCCATACCTGTGGTGTCATTCCGGGGTCTGCAATGCCTCCTTCATCTTATGCTTTTAAAGGGGTGGGTTCTAGGAAGCTATACCACCAGAACATAATTGGGCCTCACTTCATGCCCCTAAATACTTATTAGAGGAGTGGCCACACCTGAAGTTTTGTCAGGATCGAGAAGGGAAATAGACTCTTCTGCTCCCTCCACTTGAAAAGAGGAACTTGGAGTCTGAGTGAAGAACTCAGGGAAAGAGGCAGTGATGATTACCTAGGGTTCATTTGGAAAGCCTTTGACAGGAGGTTTCTAGGTGATGTGTGTTTGTAGTTGTGTTTTTACTTGTCTCCCAGGTGATTGAGTGCTGGCACCTCCAGGTAGCAGCTGGAGGCGCCTGGTCCCACATGGTTCTTCTCAGTGCTTGATTAGAATGCCTGAAGTTCATGCCTGTTCCTGTTTGTCTGTGTGCCTTATACTCTGAGGCAGTAATATTGCATGCATTACTCTACCTCTCATTGTGTTCCCTTTGTCTCTGTCTCTCTTTCTCTTTCATTCTCTCACTCTTTGTTTCTCCATCTTGTGTATAGGTCCAAGTCTGTGAGTCTATGTGCATGCACAGGTACAGACCTGTGAATATGTTTTGTATGTTTTTATTTCTCTCCACAATTTGGAATCTAGGGGTAGGTGTTTTGGCCTGAGGATTTACTTACCTAAGAGTATCCAGGTGAGGTGGGTCCTGAGGACTTGTAGTCCCCACTTTAAATAGCATTGCACTTTGACTATGTTGTCACATGTGTTAGTACATTTGTATTTTTTGGGCAGATTATAAATCTGTGTTGATGTCTGGAATCATCTCCAGAATTATATATAATAACTGTCTCTACAGTATTAGGTATCCAGGATTTAGAATCCCTTTTTTGGAAACAGGGGAAAAACCATCACAGCTGTTTGGTGGGTAAAGACCTGTAGCCTAGACCACTGAGAACATAACTGCTTAGTCTGCCCTTCAGACCTACTGAGTAACGCAGGGAGCCAGGGCACCCTCAATCTAGATGCCTAGCTTCTGGTGTTCAGGGGCCAGGATAGCCAGTTTCCCAAGGTTAAGAAAATCCCAGCATTTAGAATGCAGTGTGTGGTTTCCATGGCTGCAGTAGTCCAGGACCCAGCCTGAGTTCATGTGTTACTAAAAGCCTAAGTTTATGGAGTTCTGTCTTCCTGGGGCCAGGCCCTACCACAGGCCAAATGGACATTATAAAGAACTGAAATTAAAGGAGAAGGAGATCATGACATTCCTACATGAATTAGAGAACAAGAACATGGAGGCCCGAGAGAACAAGCAGGAGCTCAAGAAGGAGATAAATTTCTATCGGTAAGTACTTGTCTGGGAGGCCAACACTTGTGAAATGGCCATTTCTGCCTTCCTTTGTTTCTGGTCAGGAGACTGCAGGTCTGGTTCTATACTTTATGCTTTTTAGGCATCAGTGTGCCTTGGATTTTTGGACTCAGTTTTCCTAGGTCTCTAGGAGACTGTTACCACTGCCAGTGTTCTCCAGGCATCCTCAGGAGCCTCTAAACAGACAAGTGATTCAGATCATGAGAAGGTTATTATGTTGTACTGGGCCTCTGGGGCTCAGGCACGGTTTTACAGAGCTAAGTGAGGTGTAACATGAGGATAGAGTGCCCCCCCTTTGGTTCTAATGACTACCCTGATTGTAGTTGCACCCTACTAATTGGTATTGTCCCAATGCATGGGCTGTCATGAGTAGATGGAGATCCCTGTTTCTTTTGGAAAAACATGGACCCTTTTTGGTGTTTGGACTGCAGCACAAATTTCTTCTTCCATGAAATGGCTATTTGCTGTTTGTACAGCTGTCATGGATGTATTCTGGTGGATTGTATTAGGTCTTCACAGGAATCAGGGTACAGGTCAGGTTAATGAGACCTGTAAGTAGAAATGGGAGGAGGAGGCTGCAGGAACTTACCATGCAGAGTGTGTTTCCAGTAACCTGCACAGCCGGCTCCTGCTGGAGAAGAATCATATAAAGAAGAAGTTGGCGATATTGCAGCAGGAGAAGAAGGAAGTACTGGCTGATTGGGCAGTCATTCGTCAATGTTTGATGGAGTTGAACCTGAGTGGTACAGAAGAACAGGAGAAGACCAACAACCTGGAGACTAAAGAACATCAGGTAGGGACAAACAATTTGGCCAGGCTATGACTATCTGATAATTGGCACAATAGAATCTATTTTTGCTTCCTCCCACCAACTTTCTAATCCATACTTCCAAGCAGCCGCCCTCCTCATGGAATGTAGCTGTTCTTTGCTCTTTTTTCACACAAGTATTCTAGGAAGTGAGCCTCTTGTGAGACTCTGAATTAGCCTCTTTGGAGGCACTATTATCACTGACAAGTGAACCTTTCAACTCTGCTTTAGTCTTCAGTCCACTCAGGGTGACAGGTGAATAACATGTCACATTCTTGCATGCATGTCTTCAGATAGGTGGAATGCTATGTGGAGGTTTGAGTGAATTCTGGGTCCTATCTGCAGATTTCACATCAGTAATTTCAGTTAGAATATTAATGTTGACTGTCAAGTAAAGATGAGGTAGTCGGAGATAAAGGTCTGACAGCTGACATGCCTTTCCCCACCATTCCTGTGTCTTAGTAACTGCATTCCTTTCCCAGGTCTCAGAAACTGCTAGAGAGCTGGGATTGGCCACAGCTAAAGAAGAGACCATCTTGCAAAATGCGTTGTCATGCCAGGAGGCCCCTGCTGACCCTGATCTCCAGCATCCAGAATCTTCCTCAGATGAATCTTCCCCATATGAATCTCTTTATATCACATGTCCTGAGTGGGAATAGGCCCTAACTAGGAAGCCATGGCTGATTCAGGGTGTTATTGCCTTTTCTCTTCAGACAATTCCTCTTGGCAGAGAACGGAGGTGACTGCACTGCTAACAAATGTCCAAGACGAGTAACAGGCTATAGGTCTGTGCTGCTAAAAGTGAAGAAAAAAGATGAACAATAATTTTTTTATAGTTTTGTGAATTTTTCATTTTTTGTTCTTTGAGTTGTTGCTATGTTATTTAGAAGTTATATGTTCTTATTCTTTTATTTCATTGTTTATTTTTGCCTTTATCTCTATATTAATTGAAATTGTAAAACCTATTTGTTAAAAATTCTATTTCTTATGCAAAAAATGGATTTGCAAGTCGTGACTTTTGAGACCATCTTCCTTATTCAGGTGTTCTATCCCCTGCTGTAGACCTAGAACTCACATCCAGAGATGGATCTTTGTAAGTTCCAGACAGCCAGGGCTATATAGTAAAGTCATAGCCACCTAGGGGTATACAAGGTGATGAACTTTTGTGTATCAATAATTTTATTTACCCCATGGACACACACTTGGTGATGTAATCACTGCCATACTGCATCCATGGTGTCATGAATTCTCATACTCCTAACATATAGCACTCTGTCACACACATTCATTCATGATCCTGTGAGCCAGATACTGAGGAATATACAATCATTGTTCTAGAGCTGCTGAGGATATAAACACATTCAGAAAGGAATACAAAATAAATCAGGAAGGCCAGAGCCATATGCCTCAGTTTACTTGCAACAGAGCATCAGTGATTGAGGTGAACAATAGCTTCCCTTTGGTTCTGGCCTGAAAAGGTCAGAGCCATTAACTGGGAGAAAGTTCAGGGGTCGTCCCTCCTGAAAGGGAGGGATGTCTAAACATGGATTTCTGTGAGCCAGAGTTTTTCCTTGTTTCTAGTCAAGAGTTAATATTTACCCTGAGAGGAAAATGTCCTTGGGTCTGCAGATAACAGTTTCTTCTTGTGAAGTTTGTTCTCTTTCTGAGGAAATGACTCCAAAAATGATAATATTGTCTGCCCAGTGCAACTATGTAAAAATGTTATTGTTTGGGCAAAATTGGCAAAGTCATAACCCGTGTTTTTAAGCTGTAGAAATCAGTAAAGCTTTGCTTCTTGCCACCAGAGCATTAGTCTGTCTGTTTCTTTAAGGCATTCGCGAAGCTCATCTTCGTCAAGTGATAACCACACAGCAGACATAATGACCTTCCATTTCTTGCTGGGAAATATCTTTTAATAGATGCTGTTGTCCTTGACCATAAACTTGCTTTGTTTTGCTGTTGCTGATTAGACTTATGCTGAACATTTATGTGAATGGGTGTTTTTCCTACTGAATGTAATACTGTATGTGGCTCCTCCTGAGGGACATTTCCCTCAGAGCACAGATGGAATCACAACCACTCCTAGAGATGATTGTTAGATACCATGTGGGTCTTCTTCTGAGTAGCAGATGCTCTAACCTGTGAGGCATCCACACACTTCCTGCCGTTGGCTTTTGCCCTTCCAGTGAATATGCTGTATTAGATGAACAGGATCAAATCCACTTGAGTGGAGAATCTCAGAAGATCTGTAGGTACAGTGCCTGACCTGCCCACACTCAGTGTCCTAGGCTTCCAAGCATGTATACACGGCTCTGATATTACCACTGCTATTTCTGTGTTCAGAGCCTTTTAAGTGAACAAAAAGGGGTGGAAGGAATATTGCTGTTTGTGTGCTCTGCTCCCTCAAAAGTCCCTAAAAACAGGTGCAGTCAGGTGAAATCTTAATTGATCAGATAAGGCTAGAGGCTCTTATTGGACAGGGGGAAGAAAGGCAGAGCTGAGATTTTTAGAGAGGGGAAGTGAGATGGAGAAGAGAGAGGGAATGAAGGACAAAAGAAGGAGGAATAGGAAGATGGTGCTGGACTACGGGGCTCTAGGGGCCATAAGTAACTGGGGATTTCATAAATGGGAAATAGAGTAATGTAGGTACATTTTCCTGATCTAAGTGTGCAGGTTGTATTTGTATGTGTTGAGTTTTGCATTGTTTACATGGGCATTTTGTGGTTGTAGATTTCCCCTAATAAATTTGTCTGGCATATTACAAGGGTTTTGTGTTATTATTTTAAGAGGTAAAGGGGAAGTATGAGTGGCAGCCAGCTCACTGGAGGCTAGCCACAGGTGGTGGATGGCATTGGAAGTATGAACAACCTGGCAGCAGCTAAACATGGGAAACAGGGCAATAGTGCTACATGGGGCTGGCCACTCAAGGTTAATGAGATCGTCTTTCCTGTCACTAACCACTTTAGCATGGATTGGGTTTTGTTTTTATGTTTTGCTGTTTTTCTTTTTTGTTCTTTTGTTTATTTTTTTGCTATAAGCTACAATAATGTATTTCTTTTTGTTCTAAGCATAGTAGCAAACTGTTCTACTTGAAAAAAAAAAAAGATCCCTCATGACCTGTTTTTTTGCCTGTGATCCAAGCCCTCCCCAAACTGTGTAAAATCCCTGTGTGATAAGTTTGTTGCAAAGTGGGAGTCTTAACACAAGAACAGGGTAGGTGGTGAAGTGAAGGGTGTAATGTGTAGGCAGCCGCACGCCCAAAAGATGCCCTGGACCTCCAGTACACCAGCGCCTTAAACAAAGCCATTGCACAGGTTCCAGACCGAATCTGGCGCCAAACCCTCTGAGAGAGTGTTACACATCAAAGGGGCCGACATACTGAAGAATCCCAGGAGGATACATAGCTCTCCACAGTGCTGGGGTGGATATAGGCGGTCCTCCAGGGGTTTCCCTGAGTTCCCCAGTAGCATGGAGGTGTTCCTGAAATAAAGAAAGCTGTTGAGAAGAATCCGACCTTGTTGCATCTTTTCTTGCTGGACAAGGTGAACACAACAGTAATGGGGAATTCTGGAAGAGTATTGGGTGGCCTAGGGCAGGCCAGCTTCTGTAAGCACTCAGCATACACACCTATTATCCCCTGCTCTGTCTACTCTTATCCATATGTGTACATGTAAGAGACTTTTCTGTCAGCTTCTGTAATTTGTACATAGTTATTTAATTTGGGTTATAAAAAAGTTTACTGTAAGAATGGCATATTGAAACATGCTTCCCTGCACCCAAATTCAGAATAGCTACAGTCACAGTCCTGTAGAATACATACTCCTCTTGCAAACAAAACAGGTTCAGAAACCAAAAATATTAACAATAAATAACAAAAAAAAAAACCATCCACACAGATCAATTTTAAGAGTTCAGATGTCATAGGATATATTTTCTTCTTTACGTGGAATTTTAACTCCAGAAAGGAAGGCAACATAAAGTGAATTACCATGCTGTGTGGCCTACTGTGCAAGGAGAAGTGACTTGGGCATTTCCAGTACTGTATATAAAGAAGGTATTCATAACAAAGCTGCCTGTCACAGTTGGGATTTGCTACACATCTCATAAAAGTCTCTTCTTGGTCAAATCCCCCTAAGTTCTCCCTGATTTAATCCTAAGAAAAGCCTTGAGCTGCAGTGCAATGGACAAAGATTCAACCCAAGACAGCCACCACCATGCAAGTGACTAGTAGAGGCTATCCTACCTATGCATGCTTTGGACCTAAGTAGCCAAAAGTGGCTTTCCCTGTTTCTCCACAGGAGCTAGCTAAGCAACTGTGAATCTCAACCAGCTACAGCAGTCTCCAGGCCCAGTCCCCTGCACTCCTAAACTTGGACCTGACTGAAAGAAAAGATGGGAAAAAAATCTAATAATAATTCCTTCATTTACTTCTATTGCTGCTAACATAATCGTTATTGTTCTATTCCCAGGGAAGGCCCTGGGTCTACACTGTAATAAGCAATAATATTGATCTCTTTTCAATAGCTAGGCAGCTGTCAAAGCATCTCACTTAAACAACATCAAAGTGAGGTCTGGATTCTTATCATCAATGACAGATAAGGAAGCCAAAGCTCAGTATGATGGACCCACTTGCCCAAGGCTGTACTTAGAGCATGGCGCTGAGAAAATGTCAGTCTGATTATGGTCACCCACTCTTCCTTCTCTGATACCACACCCAGCTGGCAGGGTAACAGACCATCTGCCCATATACACCTTTGAATTAGTCCTGACCCCTCATCACTTCTCCCCCTAGTGGTCAAAGTGATCAATGCTCTACTCCCTACAAGCAAGAGTGAGCAAGTCCTCACCTTGTGAGGTGAGTGAGGACTGAATGAGGCACTGGGGAGCCTGGTACTCTCAAGGGTCCAGTCATGAGGCTGTGGCTCTCCAGCTGGCTCCACAGCCCACTCCCTCACCCTGTCCTTGATGTGGTGATGTGCTGAACCCATGCTGGTATAATAGCCATCTTTGCTTTCAACTTTCTAGCTCCTATTAATTCTGTCTATCCAGAAAGGTGACAAACTTACTCTGCTTAGAAAGAAAAGCAAGTCTGAAACACAAGAAAAATAACACTAATTTTGTTATGTTTTGGTTTTTCGAGACAGTGTTTCTCTGTGTAGCTCTGGCTGTCCTGGAACTCACTTTGTAGACCAGGCTGGCCTCGAACTCAGAAATCCACCTGCCTCTGCCTCTCGAGTGCTGGGATTAAAGGCGTGTGCCATTACTCCCGGCAAAAAATAAAACTTTTATGCTTTTGATTTACTTTTGATTTTTCTTTTAAAGTCCAGATCTACCCTCTGTCTCTTCCACATCCCATACCTCCTCCCCTGTCCCTCCTCCGTCCACGAGGTTCCCCAAACCCACCCCACCAGACCTCTAAACTTCCAGAGACCTCAGTCTCTTTAGGGTCAGTTGCATCTTCTCTGACTAAACCCAGACCCAGCTATCCTTTCCTGTATATGTTTGAAGTCATAGCCACCTAGGGATACACAAGGCGATGGTCTCTTGTGTGTGGATCATGTGGCTTACCCCATGTACACACACTTTAAGATGTATTCACCTCCATACTGTATCCATGCTGTCATGAATTCTCCTAATCCTAACATAAAGTACTCTGTAACACACATCCATCCATGGCTCTGTAGCCAAACATTGAGTAATATACAGTCATTGCAGTGCAGCTGTTGAGGAAATAAAAACAATCACAAAAGAATATAAAATAAATCAGGAAGGCCAGAGTCATGTGCCTCAGTTTTGCTTGCAATACAGCATCAGTGATAACCACACACCAGATATAATGAACTTCAATGTCACTCTGGGAAATAGCTTTTGATAGATGCGGTTGTCCTTGACTATAAACTGCCGTGTTTTGTTAGTGCTAATTAGGAAGGACAATTGAAGCTCCCCTTTTGCCATAGAAGATCTAAGAATATATTGTGGAAGTACTTGTTCCAGGTGACTGTGTAAGTATTTACTGAATGGAACTGACTCAGCCTGGAGATGAATCGAGGAGTTAATGTGTGAAAGAATTAATCCCCTCTCATTGATGTCAGATAAGGGCATCCTTTGGTACATATGCAGCTGGAACCATGGGTCTTCTTTGGTTAGTGTTTCATCCCTGGTAGCTCTGGGGGAATCTGGTTGGTTGATTTTGTTGTTCTTCCCAAGGGCTTGCAAGCCCTTTCAGCTCCTCCAGTCCTTCCCCGACCTTTAATATTCTTGAATTCAGAGTAACTTAATATTTATAAAATAACTGAAGGGATTTTCTGTTTCCTGTTTTTCTACTTTCTTGTTCCTGTAAACTTTCTCCTTCAGCTATATCAAGACTTTGTGTGTGTGTGAGTATATGTGTGTGTGTGAGTGTTTGCGTGTTTGTGTGTTTGTGCATGTGTATTTGTGTGTGTGAGTAATTTATGTGTTCTGCTTTGTTGATGTTTATTTAACTTCTCTAAAGGTTCTCAGGAAGAAGGCTTCTGGAACACACCCATCTCACTTCCCCTAAGTCCTGTTCTCAAACTGTATAGTGTGCTCACCCATAGGTATTTACCTTCAAGTTTTAGGAGACAAAACAGGGTGAAAGCAGTTGATTACTTGTATTGTCCCTTGGGCTCCCTTAACCATCAACCCAAAGGAGGTTTTCTATGCCTTGTAATATGTATTTTTTTATGTAGTCTATAGTTCCTGAGGGAAGCATTATCACACCAAGTAATTATGTATGTGTGTATATATATATATACACACACACATACATTATGTGTGTGTGTTTGTGTGTGTGTGTTTGTGTGTGTGTGTGTGCATGCAATTTTAGATAAATATAACATTGTATACTTTTTATATTTTCTAAAGTATATTTTCTTTATTTACATTTCAAATGTTGCCCCTTTCCTAGTTTCCTCTCCAAACCCCCCCTAATCCTACCCTGCTGCCCCTGCTCCCCAACCAACCCACTCCCATTTCTGGTCCTGGCATTCCCCTGTACTTGGGCATAGAGCCTTCACAGGACCAAGGGCCTCTCCTCCCATTGATGTTCCCTCTCTTCCTCTGCAATGTTCTTTCTCCTCCTTCAACAACTACACTTCTGTTTTTTCCATTCTTTACTTCATATCACCTGTACCCGGCTATAGCTCTCTCTAGACCTTCTTCTTTTCATATATAGTCTTCCTTTTCTTTCATATCTTCTATGGTTACTCCAAGTTATGTACTTACATCTAAAGATTGGGAGATAGGAAACACAAATGATCAACATCATGTGGAGTTTGTTCTTCTTGTGTATGGTTTATATCACTCAGTGTATTTTTTAGGTTCATGCATTTAGCTGAAACTTTCTTGATTTCATTTTTCCTCACAATTGAATAATGCCTTGTGTGTATGTGCCCTGTTTTCCTTATCTTTTCATCAGTTCAAGGACATTTAGATGGTTTAAATTCCCTACCTATTGTGACTACAGTACCAATGAACATAGCTGAGCAGATTTCTGTGGAGTTGGATGTCATTCCATTGGACCATAGGTAAAAGAGTGGAATGTTGAGTCATATGGTAGATTTACTTTTAGCTCTTTCAGATTTCCCCACATTGGTTTACAGAGCAGATGTATCAACATGTAAACTCATGAGTAAGGGTTTTTTTTTCCCACGTAATTTTCTGGATTTATCATCATTTCTTTTTTATTTTTTCCATTTTTAATGTCTATTGAAAATAGTTTTTTTATTTTCTTTTTGTATTACATATTTTTTTCATTTACAATTCAAATGCTATCCCAAACATCCCCTATACCTTCCCCAACCCAGCTCCCCTAACCACTCACTCTCACTTCTTGGCCCTGGCTTTCCCCTGTACTGGGTCATATAAAGTTTGCTAGACCAAGGGGCCTCTCTTCCCAATAATGGCCAACTAGGCCATCTTCTGCCACATATGCATCTAGAGACAAAAGTTCTGGGGGTTCTGATTAGTTCATATTGTTGTTCCACCTATAAGATTGCAGACCCCTTCAGCTCTTGGGTACTTTCTCTAGCTCCTACATTGGGGGCCCTGTATTTCATCCTTTAGATGAC